>NC_087249.1:43233742-43535715 GCF_037042905.1 Lytechinus pictus
TCTCATGAAATAATTGTTTGCTGCAACTTCTGTCTTTTATCTTAAATGCGCTTTCGATAGTTAATTGTGAAGTAATTGTAAATGATTGAAAGAATATTTTCCCACCCTTCTAATGAAGCTCCACCCTTTAAAAGAACTCCAGGATCCCAATTCATGAAAATTTGCTTTTAAAATATCTATTGCTTGAACGTCAACTTTCATTGGAAGAGCCTAATCAGGAAACAGATTTTTCTCTGTTGTCATGGTAGTTGTCATTCCAGCAAGAGTTGCTATCATAGCTATTGTAACTTTCGTGGAAACCTTGACTGTGTTTGGCTGCGGAGCCAGAGTTACAGTACATCTATGGTAACTTTGACATTATGCCAACTTCCATGGTAACAGGGCTCCGCAGCCAAACACAGTCAAGGTTTCCATGAAAGTTCCAACAAGCGCTAGGCCCCGTCTTACAAAAAGTTACGATTGATCCGATCAACCTTAACTTTATAGAGATCAATGTCAT
The DNA here is from genome assembly GCF_037042905.1 of Lytechinus pictus. NCBI lineage: Eukaryota > Metazoa > Echinodermata > Echinoidea > Temnopleuroida > Toxopneustidae > Lytechinus > Lytechinus pictus. Next base: position 43,234,242 of record NC_087249.1, read on the forward strand.
ATTTTTTCTACAGGAAATTTGCACAATGTCCTTTGTAAACATAGAGAAGCATATAGAATTTTGAATAGGGCCCCCAGTGCATGGTCCCTGTCTTACAAAGAGTTACAATTGATGCGATCAATCTTAACTTAATCCATCATGGTCATAATTTGTGGAAATTTTCATCATATCATATACATCATATCTCGAAAATATTTTAAACGAATTTGCATTTTAGATGTTGATGTTGCTGTCCGTCCACTAATTATGTTACCAAGTACCAAAACAAGTGTTTTCCCCTCAAAAATATTTTAGTGTCCATGTATCTGTATGAATAAATTTATTGGTGGTTATTGATAACACACAGTCATTTAGACCACACAAAATGTTGGTCAGTTCGCGAGCCCCCTTTAAAATCTGCGAAACATATTTGGATCCTTGAATAGCAACGTACATGTATTCAGCACTATGTGTCGATAGGAATGATCAACTTGAAAATTAGGTTTCAGGGGCAATGTGTGATTTCTGTGATTTTCTCGAGATTTGGCAATTAAAAGGGTGCTTTATTTCATGAGGGAACAAAGCTAGGTTTGTGATGAACCAGTGAAACGGAAGAGACAGAATGAATTCACTGGAATAAACAAATGTTTTCAATTGAATGAGATGAATGAGGTTAGTACCCGAAGAAAGAGGTTGCAATGCTTCAGTGACATAAAATTTGACATTCCATTTGAATGCATTAAGTTGTGACTTGTGAAATATATTACATTGTATATACTAGTAAAATGTGCAATAATCATGTTATATTGGATGGCTCAGAATGGAATACAGAAATATTCCAAGAGTTTGGGCAAATATTGGCCCAAACGAGTGGAATATCTCTGGTATTCCATGAAATAAAGCCATCCGATATTATTATCATCTATCCCACCCCTCCCCCCCCCCCCCCCGAGGGAGAAACTTGATGGAACCATTCATGTAACTTACCACATAATTATGGTATCATCACTTCATAAGATCAAAATTTGGTCGTTGACTTGCGACTTTCATATACTTCATTATGACGTCAGCATTGCATGCTTTCATTGTTTTAGGCATAGTATATTTCATGCATTTGCGCACACGCACTAGACGGTTGAATGTGGTCTCATATTCAACGTCAAGTTTTGTTCAGGAGCCTAAGGGATATTCGTTGGATTTCGGTCCTTGTGGGATACGCTCTGGTATAAGCCAGTTCGTAGTTCCACTCTGCGCATGATCGGAAGATTCTACGCATGATCAGACGAAGGTCATTTGTACAAAAGTGATATGGTGGTTTAAAATTTAATGAGATAAGCACCAACTTTGATTTTTTTATTTTGATTATTCTTGTATTCTTTTGAATTGTGTTTTTCATTTACATCCACAAAAAACAACAATGCGTCCACGGACGACTGGTATCTGACAGTTTGAAAAGTACATTGTATAACATGCTATAATATGCATTCAAATTAGAAATGCAACAAATACCTTCATAGAGTGTTGAATGGTGTGCTATTCTAGTCACCTGGTCTATTCAATTTCTTCATCCCGCTATGTAAGGCATTCTTACATAATATCTTGCTTTGAAATCTGCCTATCACAATGAAAGAATTGAAGGGTCATTTGACCAAAATTGCCCATGTGTAAATACGAACTGGTCTATTGAACGGGCAATTAATGCAGACCAAAATACACGTTTTCACTGCATCACTGAAACACTATATAGATGATATAATGACAAGTAACTCTGAAATGTCCCAGTTTCATGTGACACTAACAACACGGCATTGTACAGTGCATTGTAATTTCTGATAGCCCCCCCCCCCCCCTCCCCGGGCCCTGGTTACTAGCATAAACCAGCTGTGAAATTGTTGACATATCATGTAATAAAATAAATTGTGTGTGACATCATGAGCTTTCTCATTTACATATCGACCAAAGTGACCAGACCAATCTTCTCTGAAAGTAAGCAAAACTTTTATAACTTTGAATTCCCAGTTTATATCAGATTTTGATGAAAATTTTAAGTGATATGCTTGTCAATTTTTCTCCACTAAACTTTTCATTTGAGTGGACTTCTATATTTGAACACCATGGCCTGTATTCTGAAGTCGGGTTTAAGTTAAACTTAGGTTTAAAGTTGTGGTTTAAGTATGGACAGCCAATTGTTACAAAAATCACTAACAGTAGAGATATAATATTTCAGCTCATTTGGCTCTCAAATCATTCATAATTGTGTAGGATTGTGTAGGAAGTATGAATAAGATAATTGTCCCCACCATCGATGAATCAGGAAAGAGCACAGTAAACATAAGAAACATACAACTTCATAAAAATGTTGACACTTTTGGCTTCCCATAATTTTAGCACAGAGTTAGACCATGGTCTAAGTTAAACCTGACTTCAGAATACGGACCCATGGCCCGAATTCACAAAGATAGTTTTGAAAACCCACGGTTGAATCCATGGTTTATGCAGATTTCCTGTATAAATTACGCTTAATTTAGCGCGAATCAGGCGCGTGTATAAAACATGTCCAATGCGCTGATGCACGCTTTTGTCACAGTGCGCCAAATTGACGCCTGTTACCATGTTTAGATACGCTATTTTATTCATGAGTCCACTGTTTGAAGAGTGGACTCATGAATAAAATAGCGTAGATAACCACGGCAACAGGCGTCACTTTGGCGCACTGTGACAAATGCGCGCATAAGCATTGGGCATTTTGTATACACGCGCCCGATACGCGCTAAATCAAGCGTAATTTATACAGGAAATCTGCATAAACCATGGACCCAACCGTGGGTTTTCAAAACCACCTTTGTGAATTCGGGCCATTGTATTTGTTTTTCTATTGCTACAAATTTGTTGTTCAGGTAGAAATCTCTTTCTACAAAAGTTATTTGTGATAGGGGTTGTTTTACAATCAGTTAAAGAATGCATTCTGTACATCATAAAAAAAAATATGTGTACTTAAATCTGAAGTCTACAATATGGCAAGGCATTGGGCATTGTTAGGGCAACCTGCAACTGAGAGGGAAAATGTATTGAAAGACTTTTCAAAATTGGTCATACAATCTGGCATTTTGAGGCAAAAGTTACTGTGTATTTTTGTTTTTTGTTGCCCCCCCCCCCCATATCAAGCCCCTGTGTCTTTATTATTAGCAATTGCTATGCATTGTGTTACATGTACCAATTAGAATTGATTATTAAAACTGAAAACCCCCAAATGTACAGCAAAGTTCAGTTAACATTTGACTATTAAGGGTGCCAAGTGTCCTCCCTAAATGTTGTGCAACAATCCATGCTCGTTCACTTCACCCAAGTCCACCTAGTTTTCACTTTGTTTACAATCCAGTGTTATCAAATCCAAGTTCTGTTTGATTCTGTTGCTTTCAAATCACGAAGGGCCCTTTAGAATAGTAAATTGTACATAATTGTAGAGTGGATTTTGCGTGATACAAGTCCAATTTATCATTATTATTATTTATTATTTTTATTATCATCATCCTTCACATCATGATCATCATCCTCCACATCATCATCTTCATCACCATCATCATCTTCTTCATCATCATCCTCCTCCTCCACATCATCATCTTCATCACCATCATCATCTTCTTCATCATCACCCTCCTCCACATCATCATCATCCTCCTCCTCCACATCATCATCTTCATCACCATCATCTTCTTCTTCATCATCACCCTCCTCCACATCATCATCCTCCTCCTCCTCCACATCATCATCTTCATCACCATCATCTTCTTCTTCATCATCATCATCACCCTCCTCCACATCATCATCATCTTCATCCTCCTCCACATCATTTTCACCTCCATCATCATCATCAACAACTGGCAGTAGGGACCTATTGATATGTAGAACCTCTTCAGAATCTGCTAATACTGTAAGCCTCTGGAATGCCCTGCCCCCCCCCCCCCTCCACTGCTACTGTTTTCCCCAACCTCCCCTCAATACTGTCTTCAGCCCCCATCTGATATATTAGGTTCTTGGCCTCTGTTTTATTGGTTTTTATCAGTGACAACTAAATTTACAGTGAATCACGTCAGTGGGTTTAATTGTCTATCTGCCAACTCCTGTTAATCTACATTTTCACTGAATTGTAAGTTAAAGGTTGTATAACAATCGGAGTAACTCGACTGTTTCATTTGACTAAAAAAAAGTTTGATTTTCCTCAATATCCGTGTGTGTGTTGTATTATTTTTTAACATCTAATGGATAATTGTGAGGTTGCCCATTTATTTAATATGGGTTCTCTCTGTTAATTACATGTACTGTTGATTGCTTTTTTGTGTGTGTGTGTCGTAAAAACAAAAGAATGTGAATGAAATGGCTTCCTTGAGGAAAATTAGTGCGGAAATTAAATGTAAGATCTTTAGAGTTAACGACAAGTATGTTTGTCTTTAGAAACTATTGTACTAATTATATTTCTGTCATACTGGTAGTGCAGTTGTCAGGGGGGGTGGGGATTTTGGCCATAATACCGTTTTACACAACCACACCTGCCCATCTATCCCCCCCCCCCCCACTTCCACACACATATTTCATATCCCTGATTGGATTTAATATAACACATGTAATTTGATGGATGAGATATACAGTATGATTTTATTTATGATTATTATATAGTTTTTTTCAAAGTCAGCACTGCTGCTATAAATAGCTTCATGGTACGTGTATGCTTGTAGTACAGAATACTGTGTCGGGGGGGGGGTGGGGATTTTGGCCATACCTCCATAGACATTATACACCCACTCACACACACAAGCATCCCTTGTTGGATTTAATATAACACTCTGCTCGGATCGACAAGAAAAAGATACACATTACACAAAAGGGATTGACTATTCATAACAAAATATATTATCAAACATACGTACCCACACAAAGAAAAATTTATATCTAAGCATACATGTTCATGTATGATATGATATTTACAGAGGAAAGAAGTTTGAGGTACTGGTCAAAATGCCATGATTACATACAAATCCTTAACCCTGAAAAAAAAAAGCCAAATGGGGAAGAACAAACAAAATACCAGTAGCTTGCCTTACATTATGCAATTTAGGCAGTACTGAAATACATTAATTTCTAACACTGCATTCCATTGTTAGAATCATATCCTAAAAATAAACATATTGGGTTAGATTTTGATATCCTTCACCACGATTATTTAACACATACATCGTACAAAAAAAAGTTGTTAAAATAATCAAGATAATGTTTTCTTACTTTTCTGAGAACTACATTGAGCATCAATGAATTATTGGCATGTCTATACCAGAAAAAAAATCACTCCTTTCAAAATTACGAAATCCATAAACTTCTCTATAAAAATAAATACTGTATCTATATCTGACTTAGCAGTTCTACAAGCTAGTACCATACTCAAATTCTCTTAGTATACATGTATCTGTATCATACTGGGTCTCACCACTTGAACAAGCTTGCTAGGGGCTTAAGTCCGCTGGGACTGGAGTTTAATCCACTGGCGGATCCATGGGGGGGGGGGGGGGCATAGCTGGCCCGAGCCCCCCCCCCTTTTTTGAGAGGCACAATTAAAACTTTTAATGTAAAAATGCAGTGAAAATAGAAGTGTGCCCCCCTCCCCCTTAGAGAGTGAAGACCTTTTTTTACTTTTTTTTTGCTTGTCAAATTTTTCCTCGGAAAATGTGCCCCCCCTGTGGAAAAGCCTGGATCCGCCCCTAGGGAACGTCTTACAAAGAGTGGCGATTGATCCGATCAATCTCAACTATGGAAAGCCAGCAGTCAATTCATATAAAATGCATGTTTGTTCAAAAAAAATTCTAGATATGAATGTATATCCATAAATTCATTGATTTCTTGACAATATGGTGTGTTCTCCTTTGTTTACAAAGGACATTTTGCAAATTTCCTGCAGAAAAAAATTATGACACTGATGTATTTCCATAGAGTTACGAGTGATTGGATCAATCATAACTCATTGTAAGACGGGGCACTGATCTCATCCTTCAATTGATCTTCAGTTCTGATACCTTTTCTTTTCAAAGAATCATATACATGTTCACTACTGTACTAATAGACAACAATGAAGTCAAGGTATGGCAAAACAAATTCAATGCATAAGGGGTGTTTCACAAAGATTTAAGTGTGACTTGAAGTCATGCTTTGTGCTACGTGCACAATATTTTACGGGCATTCTAATTGATTTATACGCAGTAGCGCGCCTTCTTTTAGCATGATTTGACCAATGTGGTGATGCGTTTTATACAACATGCAACTAGGGATGTAAGTGTGACTAACATCTTTGTGAAACTCACCTCTAGTGTATCTATCTAACAGTGGGACGCACAGTGGAATCTTTGGCCTTCTGGACCATTGGTTAATTGGGCATGACCCTTAAAGATTGTAAATTCAAGAAATGTCCTGATATTTTTCCAAAGCGTGCAAAAATGAACACAACTACTGAGTGCCAAGTCAACACAAAAGGTATAGAGTGAATCGCATCCTGTAAGTACACTGTACCTGTAATCGCCTCAACACACCCGAGATACACGTAAACCATTCTCTCATGTGGCATCTATTTACATCACATTATATTAGTACATTCCCCAAGATTACAAAAGTGATCCTCATGTATACGCAATTGTTAAAACTGTTTTGCATAAATTAACTTAAGAGAGTGTTAGTCAATTACAATGAACATTTTTGCTGATATAGGAAAAACAAATAATTAAAATATTCCCACCTATGTACAAAATCTTTTAATCAAATTAGGTCTACAACAATAAAAGGATCTTGACATGTACAAGTTAACTACATGTACGTCTTCCTTCATTTCATAGAGAAAAAAAAAACCCAAAATAATAAAGGATCGTAATGACGCTTCAAGATCTGCGAAAAAGTCATCAGGAATACCAATTTCAATAAATTACCTCTCCAAAGTGGGGAATATGTTAAAGGACAAGTCCATCCTGATAAAAGTTGATTTGAATAAAAGGAGAAAAATCATACAGGCATAACACTGAAAATTTCATCAAAATCGGATGTAATAATTATAAGAAAATTATGGCATTTTTAAGTTTCGCTCAATTCAACATAACAGTGACTTGAACATCCTGGTCGGTATGCAAATGAGGGGACTGATGACATCATCCACTCACTATTTCTTTTTTATTTTATCATATGAAATATTCTAATTTTCCCCTCATTGTTCTGTGAACAGTTTTATTCCTCCCTGAACATGTGGAATTAGCATTGTGCATGATTAGCATTTTATGGTTCAGTCAAGTCGGTCATTATGGAAATGGAAGTATTGTATAATTCCAAACAATAAAAAAACAAAAGAAATAGTAAGAGATGGACATCATCGACTCCCTCATTCGCATGTCACTGAGTTGTGCATATAACTGTTTGGTGAAAAATAAGCGAAACTTTAAAAATGTCCGAACTTTCTTATTTCACATCCGATTTTGATGAAATTTTCAGTGTTATGCTTGTTAGATTTTTCTCTATTTATTCAAATCAACATTTTTTCTGGGGTGGACTTGACCTTAATAAAAAAAACCTACAATAAACAATCATGAAAAAAATGCACAAAGAACTATTCTTTCCAATATGGAGAAAGATACATGTACCTTGTCATAAGATTATAAGACAGAGTTACATCCTCCACGCCATAATCCTGCGAATGGCCTTTCCTTACCAATGGCTCACACTTCCTCACGGACAAAACAATGTGGAACGCAGGAAAGCTGCTATGAGAAGACACATAGTGCCAATATGTACAGTGCGCCCCACAAACAAAGAAACCGGAGACAGAATTAACAATTATTAAATATGTTCTACTATAAATGTGATGTTTGTGGAGTGAGTCGAATCTCATCTTTAATATGAGACCAACACCTTAGCAAATCGTTCGTGCATGGCAGATTACAAACAAAAAATATTGAGGCATGTCAGAAATGATTTGTGCAGAAATTCATGTGTGAATCTGAATCCACTCTCGTTTCAGGGATCAGTGAGAGAAACTTAACAAAGAATACAAAAGAAATGCTAATGAGCCACTCGACGAATAAGCATGGTTGTTGTATCGAGAACCGATCTTGTTCAACTTTTCTGTGCAACCTGATTTTGACATTAAAATTTCAAACTCCTCTTGTTCATTAATTTGTGAAGTGTTCGTCACATATTAGGTATCAAAATATAGAAGAATTGAATGGTATGATGATGTAAATGAAATATCATGATTAATTTCCTTTGAAGTAAAAAGACATGGGAATCCCAGTTTCCTTTTTTCTAGGACGCACTTAGCTATAGCAGAATTCCTGCTAAAAGACGTGCAGAGACTTTTAACAAGGTTCCTTCAGGCCTTGTCACATCGTTCGGTGCAAGACTTGCATGTGACTTGCAGGTGACTATCATAGCTATCCGTAGGTCGCCTGCATTGACAGTATCTCTCACATACCTTACACGCACTTGCCCTCAGCAGCGCATGCAAGTATGATTTAATAATAATAATAATAAGTAATAATAAGTATTTCTAATGCGCACTTTCTAATGGATCATTACTCAAGGCGCTACATGCAGGAAAGTTTTGAACATGCTCAAAACTTTTAATGCGGGTGAGTGCAGGTGATTGCTGCAACTCAGTCCGCAAAGGCTTGCACCAAGCAATGTAACGGGGCCTTTATGTTTGAAACTCAACTACACTCGTGCAGATAGATAGTAGCAAGGGTAGATCAAGAAGATAAGGCACTTGGGGGTCATGTATTCTTATTCATCCTGATAAAATCATAGAATAGAGCTGCTTGCGGTATTCCAACATTGCTTCAATATCTTTGCATTTGAGAACGTCAGCCATTGAAAGACAACCTTCTCCCACAAGGGAATGTGGGTCCTGGTTTGCAGTGTGTACCTTTTCCAGGAATTGCATCGTGGTCTGAAAAGACTGTTCCATTGTCTCTTTGGGCGGGAACAGCTTTGCGTTCCATATGGAGAGTGCAGTATTACCTGGGAATATTGCCTGGAGCGAAGTGTGGTTGAAGTTATTAAACACAACCTGAAGGGTTTTGTTCAAGAATAAGAGCTGGCCCGCTGCCTCAAGGTGGGGAACAGCGCGCTTGAGGTTATCACGGATGTCAAAGAAAATAGTGACATAGAGTTTACTACCCTCTTTGGGCTTGACAGCTGCTGTGTGAAGGAATGTGAAAGGAGGTATGCTGACAGGACAGCCAGAGGATGGTGCCTGGATGACACAGTTACTGACAATGCATCTCTCGCCAAGCGAACATGGAGTCTGGATGTGACAGTACTCCACAATGCATGCTTTCCTGGTGTCCATACCCATAGGTACAATGCTGTTCATGACACACGCTTCCCTGGCTGAACTTGCATCAAGCATGGTGTCGCCAATGCCGAGGTCCACAGATCTGTTGAAGGCATCTTTGGTCAGGTTTAGTTCTCTCCTTAAGCTGCAGTTATCACAAAAATGGTCAAGCAGCTCTTTGGTTGTGCCAATGTGATAGAACATTGAGTAGGGTAACACAAGGACATGGAGTGGTGTACCCTGGAAGAGCTTAAAGACTTCTTGACGCATGGATAGAAGTTTAGCTGTTTTACTGCTGACGTTGGACATGTCATTGATGTAACTGCTACTGCCGCAGTTCCCGAGGCCATGTAAGAAATCACCGTGGGAATCAATCTCACATGAAAGCGGAGACCTTTCCTCGTAGAACTCGATCATCTTCTTGGCAGTCGCAGCATCCATGAAGTAACCACTGTCAACCAGAACATAATCACCACTGATGCCAAGGGTCTGCTGGCATTGTTGCGGTAAAAGGGCACCCTTTTCCCTGAGGACATCTTCAGATCTCTTGTGCAGGAACTCTTCGCATTCTACAATATGTACCTGAGAGCAGACATTGGGTGTATCCTTGTTCAAAAACACCCCATGGGTTGTCCCAATTTTGATTGGAGCTGGGTGTCCAAAGGCAGTGATACCTGGCTTGTCAAAGGACCATTCTACACCAACAGTGCAGTCGTAAAGGATGATGACGTCCGAACAAGCCAAGAAGATACCTCCAGAGACCATATGAGCAGGAAGATCGATGTACATTGCCAAAATCAACTCCAGCATCTGATAGATGGGTCGTCCATAGGGAACCGCTGTGAAGACCTTACCAAGTAGGCTTGCGCTTGGTAGCCGTTGGCTATAACCCCCTGCTGGGATGAAAAGGACCTTCTTCTTGAAGAGGCTTTGGTTGTAGATAGTCTGGAGGTAGGAGAGGGCTGCCATCATTGAGCCTCCTGGTCCTGTTCAAAGAAGGATTTGCTCAATTCAGTAATAATAACAATAGGTATTTATATAGCTCTATCTATCTAGATTTAATCTATTATGAGGCGCACTATCAGCATTACCCAAACTTATGCTCGAGATGCTATTTCCAGCACTCTGTGTATTCAAGGAATCAATCCTGCCAGGTAGCCATTCACCATGTCTTGGTTGAGCACAGCAAAATGTGGATAAATTTCTTGTTAACTGCAGCTGATATTTTACCAATAACATATTCATATTCACCTAACCTTTACATAAAGCTCATAATGACTATTCCTGATCAACTGGTCACAACCCTCAGATTTTGTAACTGTTGATGTTGATTTATATACAGGGTATTCAATAAATATTAAAAGATAAAAGAAAAAAATTGAAACCATTTCATTGTTTTGAGATTAAAGGTTCTGCCATCATACATCCTTTTGATTTATTTTTGTTATTTCATTGTACAATCCTCAGTCTTCATGCAATATAAAATTGTCATCCCATACCTTAAACTGAAAGGATGATTGAGAGTAACAATCAACTGTTTTGAATTTATTTTTCTTTAGTTTTGTTTTATTACTTGCCCCCTTTGTATTCTCATGGCCCCGTCTTACAAAGAGTTACAATTGATCTGATCAACCTCAAGTATATGGAAATCCATTAATGTCATAATTTTTTCTTTAAGAAATTTGCACAATGTCCTTTGAAAACATGTATTTTAAATGTTGATGTTGCTGGGTTTTCCATAGTTGTGGTTGATTGGATCAATCGTAACTCTTCGTAAGACTGGGCCCAGATCAATAAGGTACATGTTTACCATTCTTATGATTGTAAGCTCGACCAATGATAACGGCCATTTTCCTTCCTGGCTGCTACCTGCCAAGCAACATTTCATATATTGTACCATTGTATATATCAGTGTTGTATTCTGTATCATTTGAATTTTTTTAATGCTTTACTACCTTTATCAAAAATAAATATGAATTGAATTAAATTGCATTTTTCATGCTCTTATTTACCAATTTTAACATCTCCAGGGTCCTTAAGCACATGGTACTTGGTGCCTAGCGGTAACTGCTGCCTTGCTAATTTCTCCTTCAGTTGAAGATCATAAGCGTTCTTTTGATCTTCATCCCCGGCTGTGATGACAATGATGTCCCAGTAAGGGATATTGATAACCTGCTTTCCTGTCGCGAGGAAAATAAAGAAGTAGACACAATCACTGGAAATTCATGGATATGGGAATTTGTAGGAGACTTGACCCGCAAACAGGCACATCACATGTGGCACACAAATTAGCATATTGTGATCGTTACAGTTTCAGGTAGTCTCCCACAACACAGAAATGCAACACTAGCAATGACTGAAACTAAAGCGTGGCCCTCTGTATGCTTTGTGCTTGGAGAGATTGAAGCTTTACATTTGCATGTTTATGAAGGAGGGGAATGGCATCCAATCCATACATGTACCTGTCCAATGCAATGGTAACATTGGTTCAAAATGATAAAGATACCCTGGTAATCAAACTGCTAATCAACCGACTTATTCTTTCGTCAGACTTACGGCTATCTTACGATTTCTGTTGTCGAAAGATGGTCATAGGTGCAGCTCACGTTATTCTCAATCATTCGTAAGAAGATTTTACTCAACACCATCAGTAGCACAAACTTTTTGAGAGTTTACCCACCATCAATGTCATAGGAAGTCTCTCAATCACAATTCACATTTCAATCTCAATACAATATGCCCACTTCTTTTCCGAATATCGGGAATGGCTGTATTTCGGTTCGATCTCGAGGTCATTGTCGAATTTTCTTTCAGACATCGCTTGGCTTCGCAGTAGTTTTGATATGGATTGAAGTTAGCGAGTAAAAGATCTGTCTGTGGCTACTGTGGCAGCTCACCGGTTTGCTCACCACATGTTTGCATGATTTTTGGTCACTAACTTCAGTCCATATCAATATTTCAGCGAACCCAAGCAAAGTGATGTCTGAGTGAGAATTTGAACGATGTCGCTGAGATCGAAGCTGAAAATACAGCTTTTCCTGATCACGATATTCAGAAAAGCAGATCGCAGTCGCAGGGCACCCAAGGGTTCATTACATGCCGCTGCGCACAGAAAAATCAAGCCATAGATGTCGTGTGTTGTGGACACCAAAACTGGTGTCCACAACACACGACTTCTATGGCTTGATTTTTCTGTGCGCGGCGGCAAAAGTGGGATCCCAGCATGCGCGACCCACTAGTTACAAACGCGGTTCATGGTGCGAGGTTAGTATACCAATAATAACCTCGCAATACATGTGAGTGTTCGCAGGGGGCATTTGTACTACTTGTCGAAGTTGTCCTTGAATCTTCTGACTAAAAAGTTAGTCTAGGCCTAGTAGTAGTATTTAATTTATTTTGCAAACTATTCCAGGTAAGCAAGGAAATTATTTTAAAGTCGGCCAATGTGAAACTGCATTACCATGATTACTGCCCAGTTCTAAATTGTATTTGCGATCGAGCCATGGCATTATTAATTTGGTTCACTGACACTGCACTGAAGTCAAGGTCCTGACTCTAGCTCCACCGCGCCAGAGCTCAGGCTCAGCTACCGCCCGGGAAGCGGCGGCGGCGGCGGCGGCGGCGACGTGTAACAACACGAGCCACTCACGCACGACAGAGACAGACACAGCTAGCAGCTACAGGTAGCACTCAGCAGTTACGTTACTACAGTACACCACCTATTTTTCAGACAAAATTACCTCGTATACTTTCGAATTTCTTGATCTTCGACTCCGTTGCTCTTTGCACAAGATCCTCAATTGCTCGTCGCTTTTGTGCCATTTTGTGAGACATGACATCAAGTTTTCGCGCACAACCACAGCCTCAAGGCCACACCCCCGCCACACCTCTGATTGTTTGTATAACAATGATTACGAAATGTCTGCTAAGTTCAATTACATAAGAATATCGTATCAGTGCAGTACGTCTGGAGAGTAGTTGCCTGTACTTTTATCAAGTAAAACACTATGTGATCTTTCATGTAACAAAATCATATTGAAAACTGATGTATATACCCACGCGTGGTAACATGAAGTAGGTAGCATATTTGATTCGTATTTCAATTCATTTCCATTCAAATCAATTTATTTCAACTTTAAAACGATTACAAATCAGTACAATACAATTTAAAAATAAGCATCAATAAAAATATCGGCGGGATCTCCAAATAGGCAATACGGGCAATACGGTATATATAATCATTGATTACTCAACATATGACACTTGACAGCATGTAGGCATGTCGGACATCATGTACATGCAAATATTTTTGCATATAGTATCTGATATTATGATTATATATGAATTAAACATTTTAGAGAAAAACGAAAAGTTATATTTTGGGAAGACTATTAACTAGATTGAACATAAAAATGGATGTATCTAGCAATGATTTCATTTAATTACACTGCAAAAACTCCGGTGTTGATTTAACACCAGCCCGGAATCTATATATGTCCACACCAGAGAAGTATCGAAATAACACCAGTTTGGAATCAAACCGATGCTGTTTTAATACTAATTGGTGTTGTATAAGCACATATCTGGTGTCAGACCAAAACCAAACTGGTGTTGTTTAACACTTCTCTGGTGTGGACATATGTATATTCCGGGCTGGTGTTAAATCAACACCGGAGTTTCTTCAGTGTAGGCCTGAAATGTGTAATGCAAATTCCACGTTTTGCAATATATAAATCCTTTTAGATATATAATAAGCCTGATATATGGTACTTAAATGTTTGATATCATGACAATTGAAGGGCTTTAAGAAAAACATTTTTGATACATTAAAATAGAGCCTGTTTGCTTTTTTATTATTTAATTGGGATTTCGATTCAGAACAACTATCAGCTAGTTGTTTTCGATCAGTTTTATAACTTAATAAAGGGCGTAAGAGAACACCCTTGGTCCTAAATGTCAAAATGATACTTAAAAAAAATATTATGACATATGTCATCAAAGGCTTTGTTAAGGTCTGTAGATATAAGTACATATTCATTGTTATCATTTGCTACATGTATATCTACAATATTATCGATACGATTAAATATTGCAGTAGCCATGGTGATATATGTAGCCCTACCAGTCTGAATCCAACTTGAATTTTTTTTATTATTATTATTTATGTTTGTCGAAAGAAAGCAATATGAATGACAATCATCTGAAAAACCCTGCTTTGTGAATTCAAGTGTTGGGCCAGGGTACACAATAAATACCTAACAAAAATAAGCATAATGAATAATGATAATAATAATAATAATGATGATGATAATAATAATGATGATGCTAATAATAATACTAATAATAATAATATATAATAATAATAATAATAATATTAATAATAATAATAATAATATCAAATGACAAACTGTCTACTTTTAATGTATGGCTCATCATTGCAATCTATAACATTTCATATTTTGTGCATATATGGACAAATAGATTCCATTATCATGCATGTAGGTGTTTACACGCAACAGAAAGCCCCGTTGAATATGCAAAGGCAAAGCAAAATAGAGCAAGACATCATAAGTGAAAGGATCGTGGATGATGATGAAGTGATTGCAAATTAATAAGTAACACGAGAGTAGAATATAATACAGGCATACGTGTATGGATGTTATATGTTAATCTGTGAACGAGCTCCGAATGAACAGTTGTTCTAATGTTGCAGAGATTATAATTGCCTTAAAATGTTATAAAAATGATTTTCGTTTCATTTTATTAAAAGAACCACCCATGCACTCGCGATATTGATTTTTTATTTTTAAAAATGAGAGGGCGTAGTCACAATATCCTGTTAGGAGGCCCATTAAGTCGTTGTGTCTTGACGATTTAAGTTGATCCAGGCAGTGGCGAATCCAGATTTCTTAGGGCACTGCAGTGGGACCAAATAAGGTGGTCATTAAAAGAAGAAAAGAAGAAGATAACATCATCTTTTAAATCTGTGGACAGTTTACCCTTCAACTTGGTCATGTTGGTTGAAATTTAAGCGGAGTGAAAATTTAAAAAAAATCTAAACCCCCAAGAAGTTATTGACTCAGGCTCCATCGATGTATTCAAATTAAGACTCGATAAGTTTTGGTGGTCTGAGCGTTTCAATCTTCAATGATCAAAACCGTCTCTACCCTCCACGTGTGCAAGTTTTTGTTCTTATGTGATAACACATCGTATGGAGATAGACTTGAATTTCAGATGAAGCGATCGAGGTCAACAGGATTACCTCACCTCGTAACATGATGATGATGATGATGCCCGGGGGGGGGGGGCACTTCCATGCGCGACCATGGGGTCTCGAAAAGCACCCTAAACACGTATTTTCCATATTCTGAAAATGCACCCCTTAACAAGTATTGGCGTCTGAAACCCTACCCTTAACAAGTATTGGGAACAAAACGATACTCTTGGCAAGTATTCCCTGAAATGAACCCCTAAACAAGTACAGGAATATTTTATTGTTATGTCACGGGTCCTTCGGTCGTTGGTTTACCTTTACACATCAATTTTGGTTTAGTACGACCCTACCTTCCACACCTCGTGCAAATCGGACTCTAAACACGTAGTGTTGGGGCAAAAAGGACATCCTTTATAAAACATTTTAATTTTGTTTTATCATCCCCGCAAATTTGACCCTAATCACGTAACTTTCCTAGCGAAATAGATACACTTTTTTCATTATTTGTGTGTTTTTGACACCCTTATCACGTTACGTACGTAACGTGCCCTATCTTGAAAAAGACATCCTTTTTACGTGTTTTTTGGTCGCGCATGGTATCCACTCGTCAATGTAAGTGGCCCCCCGGGTAATGATGCCACGTACAGACCATGGACCTAGTCCATACACAGACTGTGCTATACGGACGGTAAGTCCCATTCTCATAGATCTACTATTCTCATTCGCATTTATTAAAGGAGAATGAAACCTTTGGAACAACAAAGCTTGTGTGAAAACAGAAAAATCAAAGAAAAAAAAACAACGAAAGTTTGAGAAAAATCGGACAAATAATGAGAAAGTTATGAGCATTTAAATATTGCAATCACTAGTGCTATGGAGTTCCTCAAATTGGCAATGCGACAAAGATGTGTGATGTCACTTGTGAACAACGTACTCTCCCCATTACTTTAGTATATATTTCACTTAAATTGCCTCTTTTATCACATCTATCAGTAGATCACGTGTTCTCTCTATAGGAGGGCATGTAATACATATTTTTAAAGAATACATCATGGATAAAATGTTTGTATCACCATAAGAAAAAGCAAAAAGAGACATTTTGAGGGTATTTTATAGTCCATCAAAGGGAAAGTTGTTCACATGTGACATCACACATCCTTGTCGCATTGCCAATGTGAGGATCTCCATAGCATTTATGATTGCAATATTCAAATGATCATAACTTTCTTATTATTTGTCCGATTTTTCTCAAACTTTCTTTGTTCTTATTCTTTGATTTTTCTGTTTCGACACAAGCCTACTTAATTGTTCCGAAGGTTTCATTCCCCTTTAAAGAAAATGCAAAAGCGTACCATGGTACAAAATATAGATATGCTGATTTTAGATGAAATAAATAGTATGTACTTGACTTCCTGTTTGGAGGATGAGTAAGATAATTTGGCATTAACAGACTCCTATACGTATCCCTTTTTTTGGGTGATGATAATATAAATAATTAGGTCCGATCGTTCCTCTTATTTGCATATTGAATATTTATCATCATCACGTAATTTGGGTTGTTGTGTCTAGTCTAGAATGTGTTTTCCTCATCTCTAGTCTTCACTCTCCACACATTCCAGGGCTGTAATAAATATATTGCCCTTGACCTTGAAAAGAAAACTATTCGAACACAATATACCTGGCTGGAAGGTCAAGTACAGGACGATCAAACAACAGAGAACAAAGTGATTAAAACGCTAAGTTTTGGCGGTAATGTAAGTAACATTGAATTGGTTTTCCTTCCTCGGTATCCTCGATAGCAGAATCGGATTGTGATCGGATGTCTTTGACTGTCTGCCCAGTTGTTAAGGTCGTTAATAATGTGGAATGTGGGAAACTTTGGGGGTATATACTTTTCATCACGAGACGGAAGTGAAAGAAAACCGAACTTTTCGTAAAGGATTGTTTGAAAAACAAGAAAATCATTAAAAAAACGATTTGCTATTGTTTCATGATTATAGAAGTAGCCAGTTTACAGAAGCACATGATGTACTTATATCCTAAAAGTACAACCTTATATAATGAAGTTCTCTTTATATCTAATCCTAATGTTCAAGTTTCTTGAATTCATTTCATTCATTTATTGATTTCTGATTAGGTATTTCATTTAGGCCTAAATCGCGTGTTTTTTTTTTTTTTTTTTTTTTTTTTTGGGGGGGGGGAACTTCCCTACCCCTCTGCTACAATGATTGCATCTCTTTCTGACTTGGCAGCGGTTTCAACATTGTACAGTACGTGTCTTCAATTATTTTCATATTACCCTTTATTGCCATGGAGTAAACTTTTGAACAAAATGAAATGCTTTGGTGATAAACGATTTTTGATGATTTATTAAAACCCATCACAATAATTTAGTTCAACCAAATCTAAATCGACATCACTATTCTCTTAAGGTTATCGCGATTCACACTTTTCCAATAACAATGAAGTAGATAAATATTATTTTCAGTTTGTTAAACAAATACTTTTCTATATAATTTCTGTGTTTATTTTACTCTTACGCATCTACATATTTATTACTTCATCAAGAGATAATATGGTTACAATTTTGTCCGTTTATTTTTGTCCCATAAAACCTATTTTTCAAAATTACAACTTACAAAACATGCCTATTACAACAATGATTGATCGCACGGCAGTTTTTAAATGATTATTTATATTGTTTGTAAGTAATGTAATAGTTTGTATTTTGCTTGGTAAAATATTTCCCAATTCAGTATTGACCGTCATGATATTTCCCTAATGAACCATTTCAATCAATAATGTAAGCAACATTGCCTGTGTTTAAAAATGGTTGAAGCAACAAATTATATGAAATGTAAGTACCAAATATCATGTAAACCGATACGTGATTTAGAATATTAATATCTTATAGTAGACTTATAATTAGGTTGATTAAACATAATAGACCAACTAAAAAAAGATGCAGGTATATATGAATTTTATCCAAATAATCAATAGTTGAACGCCACGAACGCATGCACGATATGTCTTTAGCGATAATTGGAAGATGTCAGTCGAAAATAAATAACGATGGACGATGTCAAGGCCCTGTTTATGTAGGGCCTTGGACGATGTGAACCAGCGCCCTCTGCCGATTGAATCTAGTAAGTTTAGAAGAAAAAATACAATATATATTTTGAAAATTTACACACTGCACCGGCGTACAAAGGGAGGGGATGGGGCTTGAGGCCATGGCCGTGCAATCCCGGGGGGGATGGGGGGATATATCCCCCCCACTTTTCGAGGAGGGGGGGATGGCCTGTACAAACATCCCCCCCCCCACACTTTTTACGAAAGAAATGAAGAAAAAAAATCACAAGAGATAATTGTTTTATTGGTGAAAATTCTTCCAAAAATACCGCTTAACAAATAAAATAATATTATTGAATCATAAAATGCAAATAAAGAGCTAGTTCACCATTTCCAAACGAAATACTTCCAATTCATCAATGATGGGGTCTTTGGGAAGGGATTAAGATGGAATGTCAAAAAAAATTGAATGTAATCTCTAATAAACCATTAAACCATCATGGGGTAAAAAAGATAATAATATTGGAGGGGTATTTGCCATATGGACATACAGTGGCGTAACTACGGGGGACATGGGGGGCACATCCCCCCCATCGGCTGACCAACAAAAAAACGGGGAAAGGGGGAAAAGGAGAAAAGAGGGAGAAAGGAAGAGAAACGTAGTGGGAAAGAAGAAAATATTATTCATTATAATGTTATATTATATTATAATTATGTTAAGTTACATTACATAAGAAACATTTTTATCATAACTTTATGAAACATAATTTGCCCAGGGCCTACGTCTCAATTGTTCCTGGTGCTCGCATTGTCTGTTTAACGAGATATATAATCCTGTTGTACCAAAACATCCCGTTTTCAAGTCAATATAAACCAAATATATTTCCTAGCACTTGAGTTATCATTGTTTTATGTAGTGACATATGCTTTTTTTTCATGACTCAAAAGTGATTGCCCCATGTTAAGGTCTTCGTATATATGAAACATTTCCTGTCCGTGATTACGTTCGCATTTTTCATGGATTGGTGAGATATGTCTACTCTTCATGAATTCCTAAAATCAGTCCTTAAAATGTCCCTTCTTCTGATCTGAATATCAAAAATTTTCAGCTCGCGCTTCGCGCTCGCATCATTTGGTTAATGAAATACGTATGGTCCTGGTTAATTCCTACAAAGAAAACTTAGAATGCCCCACTTCAGGTCTGAATTATCTAAGTTTTCAGCTCGCGCTTCGCGCTCGCATTGTTAAGCGAGACAGGTACCTATCATGATTACACAAATTTGATTATAATGTCCCTTTTTAGGTGTGAATATAAAAAAATTTCAGCTCGCGCTTCGCGCTCGCATTATTTGATGAGTGAGATACATATCCGTTTAATGACATTGTCCTTAAAATGTCTCTATTAGGTCACTCACTCAGTCATTCAAAATTTTTGCTGGTGCCCCCCCCCCCAATGCCGTGACCCACGGTACGCCACTGTGGACATATCAATGACAATTCCTTGCATATCTAAAAACATGATTGCAAAAAAATGCCAAAATATTTCAGTCATCCCCCCACCCATCAACACGGATTTACGCCAGTGGCCGTGCCCAGCCAAAAGTTTCATGACCAAGGAAAAAAAAAGGGAAAGGAAAAGGAAAAAATATGGTGTTATTTTTTTATATCATATGAACATTATAAAAAAAAATAGATTTTCATTTCAAAAGGGTCAAATTTTTGCTCGCTCGCTTTGCTCGAAAGGGAATTTTGAGGAATCTTCCACACGCGCAATGTTGTACCCCCTTTTTTGAGGGGGGGGGGGGGGGGCTAGCTCATTGCATTATTGGCATACTGCATGTATTCATTTGCAGTATTCCATTATTATTTTTAATCGCCCAATCATTATCTTTTCCACATTATGTATTTTCATATTTCAGCTATTTTTATCGATAAGTGTCACAACACCATATAGCTCAGGTGGACTCGAGAATACATGCCCATCATTATGTATGCATGTGCATTGGCTAAATGACCATGCAGGAGCGGGGGGGGGGGTTAACTGGAAAATAAAGTTGGTATAACGATTGAGTGATGATTTATGGCAATTGCTCTGAAGATTGAGTGGGATTTAAAACCAGATTTAATTCGTTTGCACTATGCTCGCAGGGTTACGCCGTAAACCAATACTGTCTGAAAAATGGCAATCTACTACTCGACAACTCCTTTATCCCTATTACCCCCACTGTAATGTCATAAACAACATGAACATTCAAGCATGAGTATGGAGCTAACTGAAGTTGTCATTGCGACTTTAATGAAATTCTAAAGCTTTCGGTTAAAGAGTTGTCAACAAAATGTCTCTTTTCCTCGTGTCTTGTCAAAAGCGATTTTCTCCCAAATCCGCGGCAAGCCAAAGTCACATTTCGTAAACGCAATCGATTACATGTGATATCAGATTTCAATAATTGGTAAAGAAAAAAGTTGAACGTAAATAGGTCAGACATAATTCTTACTTATCTGGCAGTATATACTGATGTGAGGAATGCAAGAAACCAAAAGTAATAAAACCACTTTCATGTATTCTATGTGAAAAGTTTAGATCTATTTTTAAATTGTATGTTATTATCTTGTCGTTGAGGGGCAGTCATGGGGGTGTATCTGCACCTATGGACGTCATTCTCCGTGTAAAACAATGGAAAGGAAAGGGGATATGATAAAGCACCAACTGATAGCCAAGATTCCATCTCATGCTCCTCTTTCAATCCGCAAAGCCTGTGACAACATTACATCGAAACAGTAGACGGCGTAAAATACTGGTCTAAAAAAGGAAAACTTCCATGTTGGCAGAATGCAAACGGCTTAGGTAGGGTGTAGAAAGGAGCCAACCATGCTGTCTTCGAGAAAACAAATCCAAATCGGTCAAGCAGTCACTGGAAAACAGTGGATGTGGTTAGAGGCTTTCGTCCTCTTATTTTTCATGTAATATATTTCATATTTTTTTGAAATATGAGTTAGTGGGAAAAGGAAACAGGTAAAAGAAATAGTATGGAAAATTATTGCAAATCTTAAATTCTTAAATTCCTGTATGAGATAAATAAATAAGAACAGCTTTTGGGCCAACGCATTGCCCCCTTATGAAATCTATCTTAGCGCCACTCCTGACATGCCTGAATATGCCCGAATACATTTTGATGGACTTGGTGACTTTTTGTGGCCCCCAAAAAACTGTATGTATGATAATGAAGAAGACTCGCATGAATTGAATTTTCATGCTTTTCAATATACAAGGACATATTTAGAAGAATAAAATTGAATTATCAAAACTGTAATGTCCGTTTGCCTGATTTGCTGAAAAATAATTTGATGGCAAACAATTGAGTCGTCATACCAAATGTGTGCATCATTAAAACTGCAAGTTGTGATAAGCGATGACCATAAATTGCGTTATTAAAGAACGTTATTAATTTAAACTTGAGGAAACAATCAGTAGGGTTACCAATTTCGGCATGCTCGATCTCCTAGTAAACTTAATTATTCGATATAAATTATATACGTAATAGTTGGGAGATTTGTTTTTGATAGGCCTTAACCTTTGTAGGATAAACAAAAGGAAATCAAAAAGATTTCAAATAATTATGAAAACAGGATGCGACGATGCAATCAACATAATAAATGTAGCAGAAATAAAAACAAAATAAAAATAAATTTTATTGCTATACGTCTGTATAATGAATTTGCTATGATTCTTCTCACAAGGGGTGTGCTGATGTGGGAGAGAGAGAGAAAAAAAGGGAGAGAGTGAGAAAGAGAGAGAGAGAGATGGAGGGGGGGGGGGAGGAGGGAGAGGGGGGGGGGGTCAGAAACCCCGAGTTAAAATAGACAGGAGATGTGATGTTTTTATTTTATTTTTCATCACAAAATTTTAGTCGAAATGAACGAAATTCTGAGAAAGTGTTTATTTTTTTATTTTTTAGAAATTAAGTCATATTGACTAGAAACAAGTCATTAAAGCTAACAAAATCATAACGAATACTGGCGTACAGATGCATGGGGTGCCTTCAGGGTCATGCCCCGACCCCCCCCCCCCAAAAAAAAAAAATAGAGAAATGAAAGGAAAAGAAGAAACATAATAATGTTATCTTCCAAATACCATGTCAGAATCAATCACAAAATTAGATTTTCGTTTTGAAACGTCAATATTTTGCTTGTTCGCTACGCTCGCTCGAGACTTTTAAGAAATGTTGCCACAAATTGTTTCTATTTTTTTTTTTGGGGGGGGGGGGGGGGGGCTCATTACGATACCGGTAAAGACCGTATAGTATGACATGTGACGATTTGATTGGCTATATCTATTCAAATTTGACGAGATTTTTCAACTTTTCTAACATGGGGGGAACACAAAGAAGTCAAAACATAACACATCACAAATCAGAGCGTAAATCTTTTTGTTTGTTCGTTTGATTTTAAATGACAAGTCCACCCCAACAAAAAATTGATTTGAATAAAACCTAACAAGCATAACACTAAAAATTTCATTAAAATCGGATGTAAAATAAGAAAGTTATGACATTTTGAATTTTCGCTTAATTTCACAAAACAGTTATATGCACATCCTGGTCGGTGTGCAAATGAGGAGACTGATGACGTCATTCACTCATTATTTCTTTTGTATTTTATTATATGAAATATGATATATTCTAATTTTCTCCTCATTGTCAACTGAAACAACGATTAACCTCCCTGAACATGTGGAATTAGCATTGCTTAACACTATATGGTTCAGTCAAGTTGGTCCTTATTGTCAAATCTGTAAAAATTGAAATATTGTATAATTCAAATAATAAAATAAAAAAATTTGAGTGAGGGACATCATCGACTGTCTCATTTGCATGTCACTGAGTTGTGCATATCACTGTTTTTTTTATAACTAAGTGAAACTTTAAAATGCCATATCTTTCTTATTTTACATCCGATTTTGATGAAATTTTCAGCATTACACTGTTAAAAAAATCCTGATTTTACAGAAAAAACAGAAGATTTTGCAGAAAGCAATAACAGAATCATTCTGTAAATTCATAAAACCGGAATTTTTCTGCAATTTAACAGAACAGGTCTGTTTAAAGCACTGGCGTAAATCCCGGGGGGGATGGGGGGGGATATATCCCCCCCACTTTTCGAGGAGGGGGGGATGGCCTGTACAATCATCCCCCCCCACTTTTTACGAAAGAGATATAAAAAAAATCACAAGAGATAATTGTTTTATTGGTGAAAATTCTTCCTAAAATACCGCTTAACAAATAAAACAATATTATTGAATCATAAAATGCAAATAAAGAGCCAGTTCACCATTTCCAAACGAATTACTTATGTCCTTATTATAACATTGAAGAGAAACCCCCGTTTCTTCTAATTCATCAATGTTCGGGTCTTTGGGGTAAAAAGATAATAATATTGGAGGGGTATTTGCCATATGGACATACAGTGGCGTAACTACGGGGGGGGCATGGGAGGCACATGCTCCCCCCATCGGCTGACCAAAAAAAAAACCGGGAAAAATGGGGAAAAGAGAAAAGAGGGAGAAAGGAAAAGAAACGTAGTGGGAAAAAAGAAAGTATTATTCATTATAATGTTATATTATATTATAATTATGTTACATTACATAAGAAACATTTTTATCATAACTTTATGAAACATAATTTGCCCAGGGCCTACGTCTTCATTGTTCCTGGTGCTCGCATTGTCTGTTCAACGAGATATATAATCCTGTTGTACTAAAACATCCCGTTTTCAAGTCAATATAAACCAAATATATTTCCTAGCACTTGAGTTATCATTGTTTTATGTAGTGACATAGGCCTATGCTTCTTTTACATGACTCAAAAAGTGATTGCCCCATGTTAAGGTCTTCGTATATATAAAAACATTTCCTGTCCGTGATTACGTTCGCATTAGTGGATTGGTGAGATATGTCTGCTCTTTATGAATTCCTAAAATCAGTCCTTAAAATGTCCCTTCTTTTGATCTGAATATCACAAATTTTCAGCTCGCGCTTCGCACTCGCATCATTTGGTTAATGAAATACGTATGGTCCAAGTTAATTCCTACAAAGAAACCTTAGAATGCCCCACTTCAGGTCTGAATTATCTAACTTATCTAAATTTTCAGCTTTCACGCTCGCAATATTTGATTAGTGAGATGCGTATGATAATCATGATTGCAATGACTACAAAAAGTGTTTCATGTGTTCAGATGCAATTCTAATAAAATCAGCAAGCGCTTGGCACTCGCATTAGATGACTATGGTGAGATATGCATACTCTTAATGGATTCCTAAAATATATTCCTTAAAATCTCGCTGTTTGGGGTCAAAATTTACGAAAATTTCAGCTCGCGCTTCGCGCTCGCATTATTTAGAGAGACAGGTACCTATCACGATTACACAAATTTGATTATAATGTCCCTTTTTAGGTGTGAATATACAAAAATTCAGCTCGCGCTTCGCGCTCGCATTATTTGATCAGTGAGATACATATCCGTTCAATGACATTGTCCTTAAAATGTCTCTATTAGGTCAGAATAACTAGCGCGCGCTCACTCAGTGATTCAAAAATTTTGCTGGTGCCCCCACAATGCCGTGACCAACGGTACGCCACTGTGGACATATCAATTACAATTCATTGCATATCTAAAAACATGATTGCAAAAAAAATGCCAAAATATTTCAGTCATCCCCCCCACCCCTCAACACGGATTTACGCCAGTGGTTTAAAGAGGGAAAAGGGTGTTTTCTTTAAAGAAATTTGTAAGGTTCTTACATACACCAAATACCAATATCCTGTAAGATTACGCAATCTGGTAAGATTACAGGTGTTCTCGAGACTCTGCTGCAGGAACTTCTTTTATTTTAAGGATACATTTTCTAACAGTGTATGCCTTTTTTTTCTCTATTTATTCAAATCAACATTTTTCTGGGGTGGACTTGACCTTTAAGAAGCGCTCATTACACAGTTATACCAACGAAACCGAGTCCAAACCGACCAATGGTATCTTATCGGTAATAACGTAATAGTTTTGATCGGTTATTTGGAGTCGGTTTCGTTGGTAAGACTGTACTCTATAACGTGATGATTCTCGAGAGAGCGTTATAGCTGTTTCATTTGGTTTCCCCGATCCGTCTCACCGGGTGAACCCACCGTGACTAATACGGGATTCACGAAGATTTACCATTCCCGATCCCCCATCAACCCCCTGCGGTGATATCTATAAGATAATCAATGAAGAAAGTTAATGGAATAAATTATTACACTTTAAAATTTTCTAAACTGTACAGCTTATAAATGCTTACAGATACCTTATAAAAATATATATAGTAACAAAAATCATGAACACAATTTAGAAATTATCGCTTTTACGATCAATATAATATGAAAAGTCCCCATTTAGTTTGTAATATTCATACAAACTTTGCCGCTTTTATCTTTAAGTTAAAGGTATTTGCTAACATTGATTTGACTTTAAAAAAAATCTGAGCTGCGAGGTCCCACTTGTCACCTGCACCTGTGATATGTTACAAAAATGAAGCCCAGAAAAAATCGCGTCCGAAAATCATTATCAAGTGCTTCAAAAAAGTGAAATATAAAGTGACCGGAAATACCATCTTAATTTCATCCATACACTTATGTGTTCTATTATTATCGGCACGATAGATATTACACAAAACCATAAATTATAACGTATATCGAAAGGATTTCTTTCGATTTTTTTGTTGTTTTAGAGTTTTTAGGTTGACAGAAAGGCATTCATGTACATATTTCATCTCTCCTTTGATATTTTTTTTGAATTACATGTCTACAATATTAGCATGTGCCTTTAAGGTAAAACATATAACTGAGTGAAATTTTCTAAGAAATAATAGCTATCTTTTAATGGTATATTTCTATGATATGTCATTATTTTCCCTTCTTATAAAATGCATCGAAAGAGAGCCTCGTTTGACACGCGAAAAAGGGATCAAAACATGGTTGGGTATTGACTAGAATGACGATCTTTTGATCAGGATTCACAAATTTGCGTTATACAATGAATCCATGTATGAATACAGAGAACGCTTCTTTAAATCAACTGAATTAGATTGTAAAAATGGCCTGATGAATTACAAGATCCAAAATGAAATTTCAGATTTGAAATAAACAAATGTATTATTCCTTTTTTAGAATATGAATCTAAATACGTGAACTTGAGACAGCTGCATTGTTTTCGAGTCATTTTAAGATGCCCTGATTGCAACACCAACACAATTGGAGAAATTAGACCACGGTCCTGCTCTATTTTTACCCTACAGCTTCGTCTTAATCATGATGTGTTTCGTCGTCCTAGATTTCACACTCAAACCAAATATTTCCAATATTTCCTTCTCGGTAATACGATAACCATCGCTTTCAACAGGTATACAGCTACAAAAATGCATAATCATAATACAACCCCTTTCTTGAGATATTATCAATTATACTAAATTTGGCACCTAACGACGTTTAATTTCGGCCCCAAATTGTCCTTTTTTTGAGATTTCATTATTCTGCAATTTGCGAAGAATCGCGAATACGATAATCCAATTAAGGTATCGCTTTGTGATATCGACAGGAATAGATCGTGAACGTCTCTGCAAGAAATGAGCTCAATTTTCGAGAAAATGGCTCTGAGATTCGCGCTCTCGTCGAGCCAATGACAGATTGGAGTTCATGGAACTTGGACAAAAACGCATGCAACATCATTTTTCAACGTTTTGCAACGAGATGTGATATACTGAAGTTTAGGCAGAGACGTATAAGTTCAATGCAAACATACACATAAATAAAGAAACAATGCTTAGATAGAGGGGTTGCTCCTTGGGAAGTGCAAAAAAAAAAAGCTAAAGTATATTTCTCATCAACGCACTGCATTTCCCAAATAATAACAGAAGATAATGCGTGAATAAATTAATTTTGATCATTCTTTATCTACGTATCTATCACTGGTATTATTTATTTATCTATTCACTTCGTTTTCTATATCTATTTTATTTAGGTTGCTTGCATCTCAGTTCGTACATTTGTTTCTTTGTAACATTTTACAGTGATGTATCGAGGGGAAACCACCCCCAAAATTTGCACCCTTTTCAACATTCTGACAGTGGCGGCGCTGAAAACGCGCCCCTCCTATATCTTGTGCCTGCAGGAGGTTTACGTTGAAATAATCATGGCGCCTCTTCCAACTTTTGACAACAGTTGCTTCTTTTTTATTCTTCATGAAATCAATTTTCCAAGGGACATTTTACCCCTGTATCTTCCGCCCCTCACTCTTATATTTATGTGCCCCCTTGAAAGTTGTGCCATCGAAAAAAATGAATATAAACTGTATATATATATATATATATATATATATATATATATATATATATATGATTATAAATGAAACAAACAAACAAATAAATAAATGAATAAACAAATAAATAAATGAATGAATAAATGAATAAATAAATGAATAAATAAGTAAATGAATAAATAAGTAAATAAATAAATAAATAAATAAAATTAAACATCGCGCCGGGGACATTCTGACCCCAGACAATCAACTGATCCTTCCCAACGCGGGCCATTATACTGTATATATCTTACATGTTTCTAATCTGTTCGATTATAATTATGACAATACAACTATAGAACTCTGGTGGGAGCCAGCCATTTTGTCAAAACTTGTTTTTACGGGGGAAAAACACATAAAGTGTACACCAAATTCTTTGGCTTAGATTTAAGAATATGAAACAGAAAATAATGATCAGCTCGGTCGCTTCACGTTATCGCCGACATAATTTCTTTAACAATTATCTATATCTCCCTCACGTGAAAAATAATGCATGGATATTATTTTCTTTTAGTCAAATGTGGACCATAGGAGTCTATGAGATATTAAACGGAAGAGAAACCAAGAGATTTTGGAAGAGTATTCCTTGGCGATTTGTCATGATACCCTTAAGTCTAGCTCCCCCATCCCTTATCTCACCTCGGAATCGCTACTTTGCTGTTACCTGTGCCACCTCATGTGCTAGCCCCCTATCGGGAATTCCTCCACGCAACACAATCCGTGTCCCCTTATAAATAACCCCAAGTTAAAGACTCTTCTTGCTCGAACAGGATGTGACCTAATTATTACGATTTGCAGGCGGACGCTGCCCAGGTCTCGGGCCGAAAACAATCGCGGAAATAATTTCTAATATTCCTACTCATATTTCCCCTTGCTTTCTCTCTCTTTCCTCCCAAGTGAGTGAGCAAAGATGCGTGGTCCCTTTTTCAGTAACCTTACAACTTTCTTTTCCCCTTCTCTCCCCTTTCTCTCTATTCACCCCTCTTTCTCTCTCACCCCTCCCTTTTTTATCTCTCTATTTTTCTCTCTCAAACACAACAAGTGAATTTACTCTCTGAGTACTTAACCGTTAATTTATTCATTCATTCATTCATTTATTTATTTATATCTTTATTTATTTATTTATTTATCTATTTATTTATTTATTTATTCATTTATTTTCCATTTATATATACACATTCATCAGTCTAAATATTAATCAATTTCATTCATCCGTTTCATCTATTTTCTAATATATATTTCTATACATATTTATTTGTTCAATCATTTATTTATTTATTTGTTTATTCATTTATTTATTTTTATTTATTAATTTGGTCATTATTTATTCACTTATTCAACTATATTTTCATTCATAGTTATTTACCTGTTAAATTACTTATTTACCTTTTTAATTTCATTTGTTTATTTATTCATTCGCTCATTTATCGCTTTATTATTATTTGTTAATCTATCTATTTATAATATCTTTATTTCAATTCATTTGAATTGATAATACTGGTGGGTGTTTCATAAAGCTGTTCGTAAGTTAAGAGCGACTTTAAGAACGACTGGTGATCCTTTCTTGTGGTAAATGGTATATTCATTGGCGACGGTTTAGCGCATAAGAAAGGATCACCAGTCGTTCTTAAAGTCGCTCTTATCTTACGAACAGCTTTATGAAACACCCGCCAGGTGTGTTGGCTCAGTTGGTAGAGTGTCCGTCTCATAACCGGGAGGTCGGGAATTCAATCCCGGCCGCTTGAGACCAAAAGACGTTAAAAGATGGGAATTGCTGCTGCCCTGGTTGGCATTCAACGATTGAAGGAATAGGGCTACGTCGATCTGGCTCTGCACAACGGCTGCCGGGCCCACGATCAATTGGGCAAAATAAGTATTTCATATTCAGATTTCTTTTTCGAACAATAAAATATGGATTTTCATTTCATTTTTTTTCTCATTTATTTAGGTAATGCGTTTTATGAAGGGTATCTAATTTAGTTTTAGAACTTGTCGTTCAACCAATCAGAAAACGTGGAGAAAAAAAATGATCTTGTGAAAATTTTAGCATCAAACTTTTATCATAGAGCTCTTAAAAATGACAATAAAATGTATTTACGCTAGAAAATAATCTTATATGTTACACCCTGCTTTGTGTAATATAGATATGTAAATTATGAAACTTCATTGGTCCATCGAATATAATTTAAAGTAAAGAAATGTAAAAGATGATAAGTAACGCAGATTAAAGTGCAAGTTCATGAAAAAGCGGGTTTGAAAAAAGAGTGAAAACTCAAGCAATTATAACGCTGAAAATTTTAACAAAACCGGATGTAAAAATAGGAAAGCTGTGAATTAGTTTCCATTCCCCCGTTTATTATATATAAAATACAGTTATCGGTTATATAGCCTACGCAATATGGGTAATATGCAAATGATGGTGTCGAATGTATTGAAAATTACAATATCAGTGAGCTTTATTTGTGCTTTATTAATTTATTTTGAAAATGATTACATTTCACTTTTTTTTTCATTTCTCATTACCTCATCTTACGAATTATCTTCTTTTCTCCTCTCTTTCGCGCTCCCCCTTTCTCTCTCTTTCTCTCTCCCTCTCTCCCTCTCTCCCCCTCTGTCTGTCTGTCTCTCCCCCATCTCCACTCTCTCTCTCTCTCTCTCTCTCTCTCTCTCTCATCTCCTCAATCTCTATCTCTGTGTCTACCGTAGTTCCCCTCTCTGTCTTCCCTTCACCCACTCTTTCCTCTCGGCGTTTTGGTCCAACTTTACTTTCACCGGCCCTAACCTTAACAGTTTGCGGTCGAGAAGGAGAAAAATAAAATTAATCCAAGCATGATTTCGATTTCCCCGTCCCCGCTTCGAATCTTGGTTGATTTTTTTTAATCCGATGCAGATAATAACTCCATCTCACTCATCACCTCTCATGACGATTCAAAGAAAATATTTTCCATTTGATTGCCATCAAAAGGATGACGATGGAATAATTAGATTTCGTGAGATTAGAGCGCGAACTGTTGCTCATTGTCATCTTATATAGCGGGAACTCACCGCGCCAGTTTAAGCGGCGCGGACTGCCGACGTGAAGCCCCATTTCATACGATAAAGATTATTCCATCATTTTCACTCACTATTTTCATTCAGAGAAATCATAATTGTAAATTAACATGCTTTAACCTTAAGCTTTCTTTGTTATGTAATGAATTTTCATAGTACTCTAGATCTTTATGAGAATAAAAATTGAACGAACATTCTAAAAGAAATGCTCCCACCAAATTGGGTGGAGCGAAAAAGAACAACAGCAAAAACAAACAAAACCAATTTACCTTATCTAGTATTTAATGAGTTGAGAGAAAATCTGTGGTAAAAATATTGAAATAAGAAAATAGAAAGCAAGCTATATGAAATAGTATACCAGACATATAATATATTTCTCAGAAATTATGAAGTGGTGATGACTGGGTAAGAAAAAGCCAACACGAAAGACGATTTGTTTGTGTGATGGTATATTGGCACCCGTTCATGCGTTGTGTCGTACCGAGTTGTTTGATGTCACGCATCGAATATTTCGCGCCGGATTTCGCGTCGTTCCCTGAGGAAGGCCGAGACTAGTGGGACCAATATAGAAGTCAAATCTCGAGATAGACCCCCTCCTATTTATGCCATCCCTCTCCTCCCTCACATTTTTTCTTTTATGTCTTCTCTTTAACAGTTGCTACTTCAGGGCCCCGTCTTACAAAGAGTTGCGATTGATCTGATCAACGACAAATATGGAAATCCAGCAACATCAACATTTAAATTGGATGTTTGCTCAAAATATTTTCTCGATATGCTATAGATTCATACATTCATTGTTTTCTTGAATTTCAATGTGCTTTTTTTTCCAGAGGACATTGTGTAATATTTTTGTTGAAAAAAATTATGACATCGATGGATTTCCAATTTTCCATACAGTTGAGGTTGATCGCATCAATCGTAACACTTTTTAAGACGGTCCCCATTTGTCTTAAATTGCGATGTCTGCGGGGGGGGGTCTCTTGATTTTCGTCAAAGTGGTCAGATTTCCAATTTGAATGTAATATCTCGGGGGAAATCGGATACAAAACTGTACCTCTGAAATAGGCCTTTACGCATTTTCCATGAATCAGGAATAATATTTAGAAGAAGATTAAAAATAACTTTAAAAGGCAGGTATCAATTCAAAATAATTATAGTTGGGGGAAGAAAACACCTCAGTCCTATTTGTTTATCATATAAATCGTTTTCTGATAACCAGCATACATCGAGTTTCATTTCTTTTAAGATAAATTTTGGCATGTGAAAGGGGCTTTTTTTTCTCGAATTCATCTTCTCACTCGGCCAGCCTCGCTTGCATCACATCAGTCGCTATTTTCTGCTCCTATTGTGTGTGTGGTAATAAAACACAGGTGTGCTCCTCTCGTGATCCAAGAACCTTATCAGTTCTATCTCCCTTGCGCATCAAATCGAATTTCCAAGACCAAATGTCATGAAATTGCATTCGAATGGCGGCGAAATAAACGCTGATATTCAATATTATTTTCCCTCGCTTATCTGGCTGCGTTGTTGAAACATTAGAGGAGATATATACGGCCCGATCACTCGCTCAACAAAAGAGATTAGAATCAGAGAGAAAGAAAATCCCTAGGATATATTTATAGGAATCTTTATTGCTTTCCTTTCTTTGTTTCCAATTTATCATCGCATCATGTTTGATTTGTAACCAAAGTTTCACAAGAAGCTGATGCCTTGTGCTGTCCCATTGGACCTTCAACCTGTCATCTATTGGTCACAATTATTGCAAAATAATAATATTGAAAGAATACGAAACTGACAGTCAATGTTGTTTTGTGCGTCACCTATGTTTTTTTTTTTGTTATTCCTGTTCAACGCAAAGTTGTTCAACAGTGGCGTACAGATGGGGTGGGGGCTTGGGGGCGCTTCCTCCCCCCCCCAAAAAAAAACATTTCCAGACCAAGACATAAAAAGAGAAAAGGAAAGAGAGATGGGTGAAATGTAATATTATTTACACTGAATATTATGCCAAAAGCTATCACAAAATTTGATATTTGTAATAACAATGTCGAAATTTTTGCTCGCTCGCTCGCTCGCTTCGCTCACTCGCAGCTTTGAATATTTTCCCCCCGATTCGCCATATCTTGCCCCCTCCAAATTGTTGGCTCATTGCCCCCACTGTTGTTCATGGAGTTAAACATGGTTGAGTTTACAAAGATTAATGTATCAAGTGCTTCATGGAGAGATAAATGTTTTCCATACCTGTTTTTCAGTGTTTATTTACACCTCCCCTCTTAAAAAAAAATTATAGCAAAAATATTGTCTATTCTAACTGATCCTAAATATTTCGTACTAAAATCTATTTATGGACATCTTCATTTCAGATTATTCGAGTGATCATAATTGATACCCCCATTTGGCTTGCCATATATTCAAGTTGTTTGTAAATTCCGTAGAGATATACATGTATACCGGTGTGTTGGCTCGGTTGGTAGAGCTCCCGTCTCACAACCGGGAGGTCGGGGGTTCAAACCCCTGTTGCGTCAGACCAAAAGACGTAAAAATATGGGAGTTATTGCTACCCTGTTTGGCGTTCAACGATTAACGATCTGGCGCTGCACAGTGGCTGCAGGGCCCGCGATCAATTGGGCAAAATGAATTTTCGGAAAATTTATATTCTCAGATTTCTATTTCGAACAATAAAATATGGATTCAATAAGATGAATTCATATACCTTTCTGGTAGTTTCTCCATGGTTTGCCGAATATCTTCATATTAAAGATCTAATGAGATATGGGACCTAGGGTCTTGCTAGCCATGTAACATAAAACATTATATTTACTCGATTTTAGAATCATTATTTTGTAGTTTTAAGGCAATTTATGGACCACGGATCACAATATATACTGATGATATACTGATGTAACTCTCACTGATACCAGGCAACGAATGTCCAGGGTAGTCATATAGTCTGCAGGTATACAGACCCTAATCCTCTTCTCTCTCAATTTGCTAAAGTGAACGTCATGGCACGAGCCTAATTTCCAAATTCGAAGACCTACATGGTGGATTTATAAACTGATTCCGAGGTTGGGGGTTCGAGCCCTGAGTCACTTACTTCGGACGGTGACGTAAAATATACCAGGGGCCGTTTCATAAAGCTGTTCGTAAGTTAAGAGCAACTTTAAGAAAGAGAATGCCTTGAGTTACACGTACGACCATCTTGCGACAACAGAAATCGTAAGATGGTCGTCAGACTAACGAAAGAATAACTTATTCCTACGAAAAAAACCGTTTGAAATCAATTGCTATTGTATAAAGGAAAATCACTTGATTTCTCTCAAGAAGAATTCGAGTTGTTCTACATTCATTAAGGCTGTAAGAAACTATGCTCCAGTTATGTATCTCTATGATCTCCAGAATTCTTACGAACTGTGAAATTCGTACGAACCATGCGTTCGTACGAACCTTAGTGGCCGTAGCTTAAGGTGGCCTCAACAGGCTGTTTTCCTTGAACCCAACAATTAAGGCTAAGCATAAAGTAGAAGAATACTCCACCTCATATCATCAAAAAGGTGGATGGATTAATGATTTAATCAATTTCATATCGTCTCCAATCAGTAATACTTATTCTGATGAGTTGAAGCAAAAGAACCATACATGACAATTATCTTTCACGCATTATCATATTGATATCCATTTTTTGCATGTTTTATAAGAGTGTACCGAAATGTGAATTTTACTCCTTTCATTTTCATGTTCGTGGTTGCCATTCGATTTATACACCCTTGTACGTGAAATATACCTACGAGGCCTCCATCACTTTCAAGCTCCAAGCTTAGGATGGAGGTCTCCCACATTTCTATATATATATATTCAGTAATTAAAAAAAATGTATATATAGATATAATTTTCACAGTACAGTTGATATTTTATAATGATTTATCTACATTATTCATTGTGTTTAAAAAAATATTTGCCTATTATGTAATATTGAAAAAAAAAATTATTATACTTGTATATACTTTGTTTTGAAATGTGGAAATAAAATAAATCAAATCAAATCAAATCATACAGTTCACGAGCTATACACCAAACGAGCTAAACACGAATGACTCTCTTACTCGTGAGTCTTGAGCATGTTACAGGATATGGCTTGTGATTATTCAAACCATTTCCGCGCAGATATAAACCCATGATACGACGTACGAGCAAGACACGAGTGTCTGTCTTGCTCGTAAGTCTTGAACAATGAACTTAGGGCCTATTGTGGTGTGAATTGTGATTATTCAAACCATTTCCGCCCAGACATTCCAGTTTCATTTCTTTTATTAGTTTTGGAACATTTCATAATGTTCCTTGCAAAAATGTTCTCTGAGGACAATAATGCTCACACTGCTCGGAAAGAGACATATTAATATGTCAAATGATGATAAAATCACGCTTCAACCCACGCATTAAAGTAAGCTGATCTGGCTAACCCAATCCCCCAATCCCTCTGATTACAGTTCATCATTAACAGATAAAGAAATAATCATATCGCCTAAGCTTAGGATTTGCTGATGAAATTAAAGAGCAATAAAACCATGGAGCTATCTGTTAATAGCTCTATGATAAAACTGTGTCTTATTCTTCTTCTAGCATGTCTAGTAACAGGAGTTTGATTTAGCTCCCATCGCTTCAGTGGACTTAGTCCCTGTTTGGACCTGGAACTATATCCGATATTTTCGTGAGATTGGTCGCCATGGATACGCTGTAATTTTGACGTCATAGATGTAGCTCCCCCTACTTTGTTGATGGAATTGGGGATAAAACGGTGCTGTTCTTTGGGTTCCCATTTCTGTGTCAAATTTAGACACACATTCTTAAGGCCATGTTCGGGATTATGAGGTACAACGGTTTCAATAACGATCTAAATGTGTCCTTTTCGTAGCAGCACGTTGTTTTTGTTGTAGTTTTTATTGAAATTGTTAAAGGGGTACTCCAGGCTCAATATACTTACATCTAAATAAATATAGGAAAATTCAGAGAGGAAAATGCTGAAAAATTTATCAAAATCTGTGAAAAACAGTTATATGCACATCGTCATGTATATTCATTAGGTGGGCTGATGATCTCACGTCCCCACTTTCCATTTTCTTATGTCTGTATGTTATTACATTAAAATTTCATAAGTATGTAATTTTTTCATATAAGTGTGAATGATATATCTCCCTTATGATGAAATAAGTTGCAGAAATAAATATCTAATGCATTAAATCAGTTGTCAATCCAACTTTTTGTGTAATAGTTTTTCGGGGAAAAAGTTTGAATAAACATAATTTCATACGATAAACAGATATAGTTTGCTCATTGAATATTCATGAAGACATGCACAGAACTGTTTCATTGGAATAATGCAAATCTTTGGAATGTCATAAAATTTGTTATTCCTTGTCCCATTTTGAACCAATTATCAGTTTTTTGTTTGCTTGATTTTTCTTTATCTGTTCAAATCATATTATTGTTGGCCTGGAGTACCCCCTTTAAGCGCGATAAATCAGTACTATAAAAAATAATACAATAATAATAATAATAATATAGGGTATTTATATTGCGCATATATCCACCTTGTTAGGTGCTCAAGGCGCTCCTTTATTACCCGGCTAAGCTAGGCGTTCATAGTG
Source organism: Lytechinus pictus (assembly GCF_037042905.1). Classification (NCBI taxonomy): domain Eukaryota; kingdom Metazoa; phylum Echinodermata; class Echinoidea; order Temnopleuroida; family Toxopneustidae; genus Lytechinus; species Lytechinus pictus. Next base: position 43,270,936 of record NC_087249.1, read on the forward strand.
CACACAGCTTTTTAAGGAATTACTTCCTACCGGTACCCATTTACCTCACCTGGGTTGAGTGCAGCACATTGTGGATCAGTTTCTTGCCGAAGGAAATTACGCCATGGCTGGGATTCGAACCCACGACCCTCTGTTTCAAAGTCCGAAGACTAATCCACTGGGCCACAACGCTCCATCGTTTGTATGTATTTCATATTCAAACAATATTTATTGAGACATTTATTTTTTTAATTCTTTTTACCTTTTACAAAAAGGATTTTGCGGATACCCCGCCGAAAGAAAGCATGATAAGAGGGGAGTGGGGGCAAGGGTGTGTAGGTTAGTGTCAGGAGGACCCTTCGTCATTTTTCTCATCTGAAAAGCGACCCTCTTCATTTATTATTAAGAGTGAAATTTCACACTTCAAATTATACCCGATGACAGACGGGGGCAGCACCAGGGTATTGACTGGGGGGGGGGGGTATAGGTAAGACAACCTTTTTTCTCTCAATTAGATTACCATGATTACAGACTCATTGTTTTATATCTTCATATATAGGCATGATAGGTAATATAGAGTAACATGACCAATGTCTCTCTATTGTATACTCGTATTTTCCCGACTTTCCCCTTTCTCCTCCTTCCTGTTCCTTTCTTTCACTAAGGGCAGTGGCCCCTGTCCCCTTTAGCGCCGCCCATGGTGACAGGTATGGTTCGTTCAGGTTATATAGTTGTGGAGGCTATAGAACACACTTTAGAATTGTGAACTTGGGAGTCCCTCAACCTTTTGAACTTGAGAACCATCCTCGGAAAGTCTACTTACCAATGACTCAGATCACCTCATTCAAAGGTCAAGCCCACTAAACGAAGAAAAAAGTGGATTTGAATTGATAAGAGAAAATAAATTATTAACAATGTCATCGAAATCGGATGTTAAAATATATCCTTTTTAGACCTTCAATAATTATCGCCATTTATTATTTTGAAAAATTACATTTTCCCGATTTTTTGTTTAAAACTCACCAAAAGTGTGTATGAAATCCTTTAGTTCTACTTGAGAAATTGCAAAAACACCCCAATGACAAGCTCCCTCTCATTAAGTTTTTTTCGAAAATATTTACGCTTCCTGCCCACTGAACTAGAAATACGTATTTCTAGTTCAGTGTTCCTGCCCCCTGACAAATTTTCTGCATACGTCCATGTCTTTACAAAACAGTTGTATGCAGAGCACTGGATAAATGAGGGAACTTAGTGACGCCACACTCCCACAATCACTTGCGTACTTTATTATTTATTTCCTTAAATTATTCTAAAACGTGTATTGGGTTGATTCCTCATGGAACATCATCACAAATCATCATGATTTTATGGAGATTTCCTTTAACAAAAAGGCAAAACGAAATAGTTGGTGCTTTTTATGATATGATAAAATACAAAAGAAATTGTATTCCGCCGACTCCCTCATTATAGCGACCAGGGCCCCGTCTTTATACAAAGAGTTACGATTGATCCGATCAATCAAAGTATATGGAAATCCATCAATGTCATATTTCCTTCAGGATATTTGCTCGATGTCCTTTGAAAACAAAGAGAAGCATAATTGAATTGTCAAGAAAAAACAGTTAATGTGTGAATATACGTCATTTATAGAAACTATTTTGAACAAACATGTATTTTAGATGTTGACGTTGCTGATTAAAAAAAATGTACTATAAACTGTTTTGATTGATTTGAAATTTGCATAGACCATAGGCCCTAATTCATGGTCGGTCGCTGTCTCATACTTACATTTTTTTTGCGTCGAAATATAGTTCGTTCTATGAGAGTCAATCGGCACAGAGTCAACTCAATAAAAGTTATTTAAAGAAGAAGAAGATGAAAAAAAAAAAAATCCCGCATTATTCAAAGCGGGTAAGAGTCATTTAGCATTCATTCTTGAAGGCTAAGGATATAAAATTGAAGTGTACTTTTCATGACTTTTAAGAAGGAATGCAACGGTCGTCCTTCCAACTAAAGTTCTTTCGGGGCTTTTGAAGGATATAGGAAACCTTAGTGGGTATGATCAAATTAACACATGACATTTCCGTTGCTCATCACGTACCCAAGACCAAAATTCATAACCTCATTTTGAAATGTCATTAGTAACTATTGGTAAATAACAAAATAAAGGAGTTCGTAGATTAAACATGTCAAAAGAGCCATTAACATTAGATAAAAGACAAGAGGCGTATTTACGGAAGAATAAAATGATGGTCTCAGAATTAAAAACTAAGTGCTTGACTAAATTCTGTCATACCAACGGTCAAAACAGATCAACCGCAGACCAACCACCAACAAAATGAGCAAAATAAGGAAAAAAAATGAATTTAGTAATAGCTTTTCAAGGTCAGTTAATCAAATTCTAACTTCATGAACATGATGAAGTATTATCGCGAAAACTGTATCCATGGTTAAAGTGGCGTAATGAGACAATTTTGAAGGGGACGGATATGGCGGATGGAGCAAAAAAAAATGTTTATAATATGCGAGGGAACGAAGCGAGCAATGAAATATATTGAAATTTTTGTAATGTAAAAAATAATAGTCTTTTTGAGAGATTTTGACATAAGATTTAGAAATATATTAAATATCCCTTTCTTTTTCTTTCTTTCCTCCTTTTATTTTTTGACGGTAACCCCCCCCCCCTTTTTTTTTTGGGGGGGGGGGGCATGACCCAAATTCCCTATCTTTAAGCCAGTGATTCTGCAAGTGATCAAGGAATCACTGAATCACTTTTATTTTTTGTTATGGACTTTTTGACATGTGAATCCTAAGATGCATGAGGCCAGTTAGAGTTGCTGTTCTGGAGAACGCCCTCATCGTCTCCACTTTTCAACTGAGAAACTATCTTTCTGACAAGCGCTATAAAATAGCTCTCATTTTTCTTTTTGCGCCAGTCGTTTCATTTACTTTCTTTCGATTTTTTTCGAACAATCCCCCAATAAATGTCGAAACAGATCTGATATTCGTTTAATGAAACATACATAGCCTACTGTCAGCAATTACGATCAAACAACACTGGCAACAACCGTTCTGTCGGCAAACTGTTTGACAGGGTCAACTTTGCGAATTACATTGAAAGACGGCGTCCCAGATTCAAACTTAAACATCAACGTAAAGTGAAACAAGTACTCAGTTACGCAATGTTTTCTTTTACCGATAAACTCTTTTTCCAATCTTATAAGGATACCATGCATAGTTGCAGTAAGGCCATGGGAAGTGGGTTGTGTGGGGGGGGGGGGGGAGGGGGGTGATGAGGCACCCCTAATATTGCAGCACCCCCTGAGTGATCCCTCCCCCTTTTTTTTTTTGCTTGTCAAATATATCTTGACCAACATCACCTTCATTTTGGAATGAAAACATTTTTTCTCTTAACGAACTAGCACACACCTTCTTAAGAAAATTGCTCCTGCAGGTCCTGAGGCCCCTGAGTTACACTGTAAACAATATAGGGTAAAACTTTTACCATCACGAGGGAAATTATAATTTAGGGCAGTATTTTACCCAGTGCGGGAAGCATATTGTCTAGTAAGGTTAAAAAATAAGCAGCAATTACTTTAGAATGGGAAACAAATTTGATCATGTTGGATAAATATAAATGCCCCCCAAAAATGCCCAATGTTGGTTGGACACAATATTACCCTCATGAAGCACTTTTACCCAATATTTTTTTAGAGTGTTCAGAAGTATTATCGTTAAACCTAACTTGTATGGATTATGGTGTAGTGAAAAATTGTCTCAATAATGTCATGAGAACCAGATGAAGGACTTCGGTATGAGTGAGAGGGCACTTTGCACAGTTGCATATATTGTTCTTCGAGTTACCGTCCGCCGAAATACGGTCGAAATCGTAGCTCCCCATTTAGCTGACGTCGGATGGGTGATGTGCATTTCATAATGGTTTATTTCCAATTCGTTTAATGCCAATTCGTCCAATTGCCAACTCGTCTACCATCATTTGGTCTACCATCAATTCGCCCACTCACCACATGGTCTACTTTCATTTAGTCTAATGCCATTCCGTCTAATAACCAGTTGGTCCAATAGCCATTTAGTCCATATACCATTTGGTCTAATTAAACTAAAGTGTTAATTGTGCAAAATTAATGAGAAGAAAATGGTATTAGACCAACTGGTTATTAGACGAAATTGTAATAGACGAACTGGTGAATAGACGAAGTGATGACGGGACCTAATGGTTATTGGAAATGATTTTTAGACGAAATGTTGATGGACGGAATGACATAAGACTAAATGAAGGTTGACCATGTGGTGAGTGGACGAGTTGGCAGTGGACGAATTGGCAATTTATCTTCACAATATTGTGGTACCTTCATAGTTTTGCAGTATTCTGTAAAAGTAAGAAACTAATTAAGACCGCATAAACCGATGATATATTATTTAGGCGTTGCATTGCGAAGATAAGAGTAAGCCAATAGATTCTGCCTTTGCACATGTTGACATTGAAACGAGAAAAATCATTGTTGTTTTAGTCTAAACACACATCTTAACAGAGCGCATTAGATGCGAATTTAAAAATCGGATTTCGCTATTGACTCTGTGGAGCAAATCCTATCACAGTTTGTGCATAGAGCTATAGCTCCATGGTTTGTGTATCTTTCTTTTGTTTTAAGCTGTCTATCGTTGACCGGACATGATTGTTTTATCATCAACTATCTTCTTGGCTTTAGTCCTCGTAACCCTACTGCTGGGTCGCTTTCGTGTATTTGATCATGGACCTATTCCATGATTTGATAAACCAGCGAAGAGATGACGACTTTGAACCGTCATTGCAAAATGTATCTTTGATGATTACGCGATGACTTGACAGTTTTATCCATGCTCTTAGTATTATTACATGATCGAGAAAAATAATACAGAAAACAATCATTCATCTAATTGCCGGTCGCGTATACTGGGGCATAAAATAAGTGCACGAGAGGGGGGGGGGGCAAAAAAAGAGAGGAAAAAATAAGGAAAAGGGAGAAAAGGAGAGGGCGATAAAGAGAAACATTGTTGGGAAAAGGCAAAAGGAAATAAATTATTATGAATATTTTTTTCTTCAAAATTTGATAAAACCTGATATATGATGTGATTAGCGTCTGTGTCATGTATGTGTTAACTTCTCCCTGCATTCCCAATCATATCCTACTTAATGGTGCTCATTTCACGGAATGATTACAATTAAAGGTGCTTAGAATGTCCCGTTTTCATGTCTGATTACCAAAAACTTCCAGCTCGCGCTTGAGCTATTTGATTATATGAAAAAGTTTCCTTTTCATGAATTCCTAAAACATTCTTTATAAAATGCCCCTTTTACAGACGAGTATATCGAGATATAGCGCTCTTAAATAGGAGATTCATAGTTTTTTTACGCCCCCTCCAATGCCGTGACCTATGGAACGCCATTGCTTGAGAAGATATTTAAAAAAATGTATTATACAGGGTTCAGATTGTCATCGCTGGAAAGCCAGTGATTCTTTCTTTCTTTCTCTTATCCATCTATTACATTTATTGCACATTCATCTCTCCCTTCTGCGTGCCCCTATGTTTAATATCTCTCATTTTCTGGTTTCGTATTTTATTCTCGTCGTGACGTAATGTCAATGACCGATACAAAGAGAGAGAGAGAGAGCAACAAATTAAATGAAAAGATCTGAAAATCCTTGGATGCGCGTTGGGAGGATATCACGAGTTTTGAAGAAGAAATGAAAATAATTCGTCGGAGAGAACTCTTTCCTGAGTTTAACTCGAGGAGTATTGATCAATCCTGCGTTCCTCAACCTCTCCTGGTATGTTCCCCCCAATATACCTCACACCGTGTCTTTCTTTTCTTCATTTCTTACACCATTTAAACAAATCTGCTATCTTCTGTTCCCAATTTCCCGAATATGTTGCCGCAAGATGCTGCCTAGATACCATTCCCTTTTCAAACGGAATCGGGGATTGAGCAGAGAGATAGTCATTGTCATATTTTAGTTCTCGGGACAGCGAACATGGGGGAATTCTACCTGAGAGAACCCACCAAAAATGCCATGAAGTTGATAATAATATTCCTTTTTGAAGGGAAAACGTTAAAACATGACTGTGAACAAGACGGAAGAGAAAACAGATGTGAAATAGAGGAAGAAATGAGAAGCCTCAAGTGAGAAGAAAATTGTCAAGGAATGATGAAGAAAGATAACATAGTAAAATAGAGATAAGTGGTGCTCCTCTTGCGGAGAAATAACATTATATTTTGTTGAAGATTATGAAACAAGTTGATATCTTGGAGTAATCCACTGATGCAATCTCCTTTCCTAACGAGAAAACAGAAAGAAATTGATATGAAATGGATGTTTATTTTCGATATATCTATTTTTTTGAATTGCGACATATTTTGTGTAACATGAGGTAATCATTTTAAGGGGAAACGAGCAAGTTAGTAGTTAGCTCGTGGGCTATTTCCCCAAACATGCCAAACGACCTTTGTATTTTTCATTATGATCTATCACTTTTAAAATGAAGATTTTGTACAAGCTTTCCCGACATTGCATTATGTGGTATTCAGGTTTGAGAAAGAAACCAGTAGAGCATTTAATCAACAGTTTTCGTCCATAAAGTTGCCAAATCTGACACTTATTCCATAGTTCCTATCGTAGCTGGATAAAACATACTTTGTTGGATAAAATCTAGATAACTAGAATGATCATAGTTATAATACGTTAGTGATCGAATATGGAAATCGTTTATTGCATTGCCCGCTTTTGGCACATTGGCCATTATTTGCGCTACTTTCAAATACCAACTTTCATGAACACTTTGTTGCTCTTTAGTAGTTGGAATGAAAAGAATATTTTAAAAACAAAATATGAATAATAATCAAATCAGCGATACTTCTTTTATGTGAGTAAATCTGAAAGACACCATAAACATTTACCCGAAATGACCTATTATCTGCTCATGCGCAGAATGCAATTACAAACTAGTCTATAAAGGATACAGAAACGGCACAGACGGCATCGAAACGGAACTAGGAATGTTTATATCGTTCGGTCTTTCATGATTTATTTTTGGTTATACCTTTTCACTTTTGATACTCCCTTTTGTCACTTCTTTAAAGAAATCAGTCAAAACTCTCACATTGTGTTCCACCGTGCATATGAACGCAATACGGGGCACTAGAGAAGTTTGCTTTTAATTTTCCTCCGTTTATCACTTTTAATTTTGTGATGATAAATCAACCGAATCTAAATGGGCGAGATCGAGAAACGTTATGAATAATCACGTGAGTTTGTAGACGTTTGTAGGTCATGTGACTTAAAAGGTTATTTATGCTGTCATGGCAACGAATGATTAAGGACAATCGTCATCCAGTCAGTTGTATTATGATTCCGGTCTTGTCACTTTCATTTTCATAGCAATGATATATATAAATAAGGAAATAAACATTACAGAATCATTAAGGATCTACGCAAAATTGACGTGATGAATAGCGATTGATAAACTCTCATTTCCTTCGTAAAATATTATTATTATTGAAGGCAAAGTCACCTCTTGAGGAAATCCACGTATTTATTAGTACAATTATGTTTTTATTCGGTCATTATTTACACAAAAGTTTGAAACAGTCAGTGACTCTATTATCACGTCATTTCCTTCAAACAAAATTATCGATCACCACGTCACTAGGTCAAATCGGGTCACTTCGGTCATCGCTGACATGGCTGAGAAAGGCTGCAGTTAGCAGTCGAAAATTTCGAGGTAATTCTTCGGATTTTTTCTTTATGTGTTGAAAACAAAAGTTTAATTTTCCCTTATTTTCAACCAACACAGATGAACTTTCATGATCGTAAAATAGTCCTTCATTCCCTTCAAATAGAACATGCATAACGTGAACAATAAGGCAAGCAGTAGTAGAAAATAAGGTTCAGAATAAATTTGCATTTTACATGATATTTTGAACATTGAAACTTTAAATTAGGGGGAAACAAGTGAATTCTCAAAGAAGGATGGTTATCTAAAGAGGTGTAACATATACTGCAATCTCTAAATAGAGGCCCATATATAGAGGGGGCCTCTATATAGAGGCCCATTTTCTTTATTAGAGGTGCAACTTTGCATCTTTCAAACCAGAAAGGTGCACAAGCAAAATGGGCTCTCAGTGTAGCATCGCTTAAATGCTAAGGTAAAACTTTTTTTTAGCAGAGTATTCTAGATTAGGAAAAAAAAGACAGAATACACATGTGCCCCATTTAGAGAGAATTTTTGTCTTGTTGACGTCTCTGATCGCTTGTAAAAGGGGAAAATACGATTTATCCTATTGTATGGCGAAGAGACGCTGCAAATATTTGATTCAGAAGTATCTCTTAGCCAAACTTTTTAAGGCTATATTGAGGATATACAAACATAATTAACAGAAGGCACTCTCCATGGGCAAATAAACCGATGCTCCTTTTGGGACCCTAAAATTGTGTCTCTAACGCAAAGTTCGAAAACTTCTCTTCGATAATTGAATATCGGTAAATGGAAATGGATAGCTGTTGTTTATGTAATGGTTTATTAATGTTAAAAGGTTTGGAAAGTTAATGTGAATAATAAGTTGATTTTCAAAAAAAAAGTGAAGAAAAAGTGACCAGTGAATTTTGAACGTTCAAATAAAAGGCGAGTGTACCGATTGATATAAACCGTGCTTTGAAGTGTATGTCCATATTATGATCCTACACATAAGCTATCACTGAATCACAATGTATATTTCTATTTCTTATCCGTAATCTGTTCCCATTTAATGTTGCCGTTTATCATGTTCGTTAGGAATATTTTTTCTGGACTAACGGTTATGATTTGATTCTCTTTATTCTGTCTATAAAAGGTGGTTTATACAAAAATATACCCCTTTTTTTTTAAGAAATGCAATGCAGAGAGCAATATCCAGCGACGTTGCAAGAATAGGGAGGAGGATGGGGAGAGGGGTGGGGGCAGGCGACCTGTCTTCTAAAAATGTCCTTTCGTAGTTTTATGCTATTTACATATCATAAATCGACAAATGCATCCAGACTTTCGGCTTCGCAACAATTCGTCCCCATCTTAAGAATACATTTACCCTTACTTTCGACCACTGTGTCACCACCATCTTAAAAGTCTTCTTGATACTTCACGCTACCAACAGAAACCCCTGGAAAGAGCAAACATAGTAGTATAAAGGCGTTACCAGGAGGAAAAAAAAACTTGCGTATGACGTCACGCAAGGCCTTCGTGCCTTCGTTGCATGCACTTGATTTCCCGGTATGACGTCATAAGATAGTTTCGCTCCGATGGGATCCTTCACGTATGCTACTTCGACTGAGGGAGAAAGGGTTTAAGAGCGAGGGGATAAGAAGAAAGTTACACATTAAACACATACAAAAATATATATGCTTAAGTCGAAATGTATTCGCGCCAATTAAAGCTTGTACAAAGGTGAGAGACACCCCCTGATGGCCTGGATCTGGATGGCGGGCAAACAGTTTCAAGGAGAAATGAGAAAATGATGAGAGAAACAAAGAGGGAGAGAGACAAGGAGAGAGAGAGAGAGGGGAAGATGATAAGGAGATAGAAGGGGAGAGAGAGATAGATAAAGAGAGAGAGAGGGGGAGGGGTGATGGGAAGGAGGTGGAAGGTGCATGGGTAAAATACATGATCGAGAATGATGTTCTCAATTAAAAAAAAATACAACCCCCTAGCCCCTAGGCCCTCCAAAAATAACAACAACAACAACGGGTACCTGACTCAAGAGATAGCTCCAGATACTGATTTGATATGAACGAAAACCAGAAATCAACATAATGGAAGTGATCTAACGAAGAGTTGTCTTGGTTACGGAGTAATAAACTGACAGTGTTTTGTAAGAGGAACTAGGAAATAGTGAAAGAAAACAATGATGCGTTTAAAAAAAGAAAGTTTCGGTATGTATTAAAGACGTAAGGTATATTTAAAGGGCAAAGGGAAATGAAAGTATTTTGTTTTAAGATGAATCTCAAGTTTCAAAGAGGAAATCGTTTCACAATGCAAATTTATGTCAATAAAATTAAAAGACAAAGAACTTAAGCATTTAACTTGGGAGTTCGTACTTTTGCACTTCATGATTTTCTACTCATCGATTTTTTTAATACTTTACACTCTAAAAACAGAGAGTAAAATTTTACCCAATATTGGGTAGAAAAGGAACATGTATGTTTGCTGGGTAATTTTTTCCCCCGATATTGGGTAAAATGCATGTTTGGAGGGCAAATTTCAACGCAACATTGCGTAAAATAAAAAAAATATTTGGTATTTTTTAACCCAACAAACATGCATGTTCCCATTTTACCAATTATTTCATTTTTTTCTCTTTTCTCTCTTGTGTTTTGTATACATAAAGCAGTATAATTTTATTCATAATAACTTTGTTAGGGTCGATATTTCATTAGGTCAATTGGTTGACCCCTATTTCTATAAAATGAACTTATATTATTCTTTATAAACCTTTTTTTTTAATTACTGATTATCATGATTAGGTATCTCCAATTCGATTGTATTATTGTTGTTGTATATTGTTGTGCTTTTTTTATGGAGAATTAAACTTTGATTGATTGATTCTTGCAACGTATATATTTAGGTAATACAATTTTATTAACCTATCGACTTGATCGTGTGATGATGAATGCATTATCAAATCCATCAATATCACTTAATGTTTATTTTTGTCTTTTTCATAAGTGATGTTTGCGAAAAAAAAAATACCTCATTTTCAATACAAGAGGATTATAGTGTACATTTTAATGACTTTAAAATGAATATTGAAGGAAACGCTGACCAGTTCCGATGACGTCATAATCCATTTACCAAATATCTCCTCATGATGGTTGTACATACGAGAAACATATTCCTTAGTTTACCATAGTCTGTAATACCAATTTGCATTTTTTTTTCGAAATATTGAGGGGAAAACACATTCAGAAAACATGGCGCTTCACTGGGTGGTTGTATACCATCAAATAAACGATATTCTTATAATTACAAACAAACCATTAAATTTTTAAACTTTGCTGCAGTGAAATGTACGTTTTAAACTAAAACGCTGACCAATACTCCAAGTATACCAAACTCAATTATGTCAATTCTTGACTTGAGATGGGTGAGGGGAGATGGTGAACTTGTGAAAAAAAATATCAAATACAAAATTTATCCTAGAAAAAAGAATATTTCCTTATTCGTTAGCATGCCCCACTGAAAGCGAGACTTTGCAAAGGCACTTCAAGTGTCTTGCGTCTTAAACATTTTCTTCTCCTTTAACATGTTTAATACACTTCCCTCTCAAAGCTGGTTCATAGATTAACTCCAGTTCTGAGTCACTATTACGAATTAATTTCGGATGACGATTCTGACCCCCCCCCAAAAAAAAAAAAAAAAAAAAAAAAAAAAACAACTAGAAATTTAGAAAGAGAATGTGTTCTTGATTATAACCGTCGGATAATCAGTGAAACATAATATTTCTGATGAGAGCTGACAGAGTTCAAATGCAGTCATACACCAACCAAGACATATCACATGGTTGTGACGTCATCATTTCCAACTCAATTTACGTCCAAATTATTATCCCGCTCTTCGAACTCAAAATCGGTCAATGTAATTAGTGGACGTCTTTGTGAAGCTTCCGTCTTGAATGTGTTACTGAAATTTGACTCTGTTGAAGAAATCATAAATCACCTGTAAAATATCTAGCAAGCGATTCATGTAAAGTTTTGTGAGTGACTTTCATTTACTAATTTGCTATCAGCAAATCAGATTTAGGGATTTAAAGTAGCTGATGATATTTTTCAGGTATTTTATTATTATCATTATTATCATTGAAATATTCGCCTGCATGGTTAAGAGAGCTAGCGGGATATGCATGGGGTCGATAATGGTGCAATTTTGGTTCGTAATATCCCATCTCTTCCTTACGTATTTTATGATCCCTCACCTCAAATAAAAAAAAGTAATGTTGGTCAATCAGTGTACACTTACTCCATAATTCGACAATCCACAGTTAAACGTCAAGTCCACCCCCAAAAATGTTGATTTGATCAACAGAGAAAAATCAAACAAGCATAATGCTGAAAATTTCATCGAAATCTGATATAAAATAAGAAATTTTAAAGTTCCGCTTACTATAGAATTTTTCACAAAAAACAGTAATATATGCACAGTTCATTAATATGCAAATGGGAGAGTCGATGATGTCCCTCACTATTTCTTTTGTTTTTATTGTTTGAATTATACATTATTTCAATTTTTACAGATTTGATAATGATGACCAACTTGACTAACCCCCCCCCCCCCAAAAAAAAAAAAATGTTAAAACAATGGTGGTTCCACATGTTCAGGGAGGAATAAAACTTTATTTCACATGACAATGAGGACAAAATTTTATGTAATGGAATACAAAAGAAATAGTGAGTGATGTCTCCTCATTTGCATACCGACCAGGATGTGCATAATTATAACTGTTTTGTGAAATTAAGCGAAACTTTTAAATGTCATAACTTTCTTATTTTACATCCGATTTTGATGAAATTTTCAGCATTTGCTAGTTGGATTTTTCTCTCTTTACTCAATTTAACTTTTTGTTGGGGTAGACTTGTCCTTTAATTATTAAAAGTTAAATGTGTAATTTCAACTGATTGCTCAGAATCCGTGTTGGTCCCCATTTGTATTCTTTAATTAAACGTGGTCACATATTATAGCAAAGGGTGGGTTTTGTATTATCTTGTTATATATCACATGTATAATTTATGTTTGATTTACTGCTCCAGGTATGCCAGGAGAGCACTTAATTAAGAGAAAATCAAATATTCCCTAAAATTAAGTACATAACTTAAAGGAAAAGTTGTCTCTACTACAAAATTCAAATTGTCACAATTTACTTACAATCTTGTTTTGGTGATCTAACTTTTCAAACAGCCATAACTTCTTGTCCGAATTCTTTCATTCAGTTTATTACTTTTCTTCTCTCTCGCGCGTACTATTCTATGATCCAAGCTAGATTCCCCTTTAATACATTATGAATTGGAAATCAGTGAAAATTGTATTATGCGATTACTTATGTATTACTGATTTACCATTTATACGATATACTGTTATAATTATTATTATTTTGTTATGATGTTATTGTATTATTGTAAAACAAAATATTCATGCCAAGTGAATGAAGTTTATTTCAATTCCATTCATATTAGAAGTAAATCCTCATAACATTCCACATTTCAAGAACATAATATTCGATAATTTTATTCAAACATCGTCGAACTGGGGAACCCGAGAATAGTACAGTGCCGTCGAAATCATGAATAACTGGCATAAAATAAACAAAAATATACCGGAGATTGCACTCATGCAGAAAATCTTAATAATGCCATAATATACAATGGCGTAGAGACCCCGGCGGGTTGATCCCTATTCAGATCACGACCAGGGAAAATATTATTTCTTCAAACATTTTGACATATTCATACTTTTCTGTGATTAATTTTCCATGAAGGAAGAATGTTGTTCACGATATAAGCTCAATTCGACACCTCACAGCATGTCAACGCGACTATTATAATATACATTTTCTTTTGCATGACAAGTGTCAAACGGATTTGAAGGTCAAGTCCACCCAAACCGAATTTTTTTTTTAATAAAGTGAGAAAACAAAATTAAACTCTGATATTTATCAAAATCGGATATAGAATAAAAAAATATGATGCGTTAAATTTTCAGTTGCTAATTTGCACAGTTTGCTATTCACATTGCTTGACAAGTGGTAACTAGATAGTGATGTGATGCGCATGCTCACCGTTTTTTATTTTTATTTTTGCTAGATTAGAATATTCATTATTCTATTTGTATATTGTTTAATAGTATTTCAACTCGCATAGAAAAAACTAAAAGTATTTATATATTTTGTGTATACCGCTTTCTACACATTCATTGCAACGTATATACCTTTTATGGCAAATTAATGAGTAATCTGCTATATCATAGTTCATTGCAGTTCATTGGACGCTCTATTCAAATTGGAACTCTCTAAAAACCGAAGAAAATAACTAAACTTCACGTAATTGTATTTTCTACACCTGCTGTCACCCCTGATAAAATTATCCAGAAATAGTCTCCTCGACAGTCCAAATTTTTGACAATATCGATGTTCTTTTTCTAATAACACGACAATCACCCGTATCTCCTTCATCATGGCGGAAACAGATAACGGACACGAGTTATTTCCCCTCCAGTCTTGGAATAGGATGAGTGGACAAGGACAAAAATTCTTCTCATCCTCCGAATGTATTATCATCATCATCATCGTCTTCGAATTCTGCTCAAAATGTAAATATCGCCCTCTGAAACGATATGGGTCATATTTGGCGTTCGTTACCCCTTTTCGGATTTAGTGACACATCGAAGGAAAGATGAAAACTGCGTGGTAATATTTCTGATTTCTGTCTACACACAGATGCTATAATGGTACAGTCATGTTGCCCGTTGTTTGAGATAACCATCTACTAAAGAGAATAAGTCGGGGCTTAAAATATATCGTTTTTAAGTCAATAAGCACAAGTCATTCTGCTCACAATTTCGGTTTTCATTATCTAGTTTTATCGAGAAACACAATGTTTTCACGATTACAAAAAAAACACCAAAAACTTCTAAATATATAATATTTTCAACTCGCGCTCCGCGCTCGCATCATTTTGTTGGATGCGTATCCTCTTCAAATATTCCCACAAACAGTACTCGAAATGTGTATTTTCAGGTCAGCATATCAAATACTTTTTCCAGCTCTCGCTTTGCATTCGCATTCATTGTCTCGTCATATATGAAGTGTCAAGGATGATCCGTCTTGAGGAATAATTCTTTAAAAAATCTGCTCGTGCTTCGTGCTCCAATACTTTGTTCTTTATTAAAAACGTGCTTATAATGTAAACATTTTCAGGTCAGAATATCAAAAGTTTTAAGCTCGCGCTTTGGCGCTCGCATCTTGTTCATAAAAATTAATCAGAATGTTTAATTTCAGGATAGAATCATGAAATATCCAAAAATTTGATCTCGCGCTTCGCGCTCGTATTATTTACTTCGGCTTTATGAGACACCTTATATTCTTTAACAAGTGTACTTAACACTTCATTCTTTAGTAAACATTAACCCCTCAAAAGACCTACAGCAAAAATAAGCTTATTCTTTGCCGATCTTGGAGAATGTTGATGAAAATACACCCACTCCCCCCCCCCCCCCCTTTATTGGCGAAAGCTAGATCCACCCCTGACATTGAAATGATGTAACATTTTGTTTGAATGTGAAAAAGATAATAGAAATATTACTATATCATTTATTTTTTATCATCGCTTTATTGTTAAGACTTGCACAACAAATGAATTTTTCTCCAACTCTGCCTCTTCCTTTATTTCGATCCTTCTGCTCCTCTTTTCTGTTGTTCTTACCCCAATCTTCTCTTTACCATGGTTAACCATGGTAAAGAGAAGATTCTCATACTTTCTCATACCCTCATTCTAAAATAATATCATGTACTGCACTGTAATACTTGCAATAATATGTACCTTTAACAGTTTGAAGTTCACGGAGGGTAAACTCTGAAGACCTTACATGCATGCTCGGTAAACTTGAACATGTTGGACGTCAATAAGATTGAAGTTGAAGTAACAGAAAACAGCTCTTCCCCCAAATTCACGAATTAACCTTTCGCAATCAGTTCCAATTCCAAACAAATCGGAAATGTTTGACACGTGTTTTGGATTCACCGGGAGGGCATTTTGTTCCTCCCCAGCCCACGGTGGGGACTGGAGATTTGGTTTATCGGCCATATTCAGGTCTACCCCAAATTCGAATTTTTAAGAAGGAGAAGAATGAGAAGATGAAGAGGAAGGAAAAGGAAAAAGAAAGCGGAGAATCAGGAAACGAAAGAAAGAAAGAAAGAAAGAAAAAGAAAAAAGAAAAAAGAAAGAAGGAAGAAAGCGAGAAAGAAAGAAAGACAGAGAGAAATATAGAACAAGAACAAAAACATGAGAAACAATAAGGACAAGAGCAAGAAGGAGAATGAGGAAGATAACAGCAAGAAGATTAAAGTAAAAAAGAAGGGAGGAAGGATAAAATGAAGAAGGAGGAGGAGAAAAGAAGAAGAAGAAGAAGGAGACGAAGAAGAAGAAGAATGATGATGACGTAATTCAATTGAATTTGCAAATAATTATTCACTCTATTTTAGTGTTTTATATGATTTAAGGCGGGGGGGGGGGGGGTAAAGAAATTACGCTCCGATGCAAGGGTATCGACCTCCAGCCCCCTACACAAAGTCCATTGAGATAAAAATAAAACGTTGAGCTGATGAAATAACCAAAAATTTCATGAAATATAACACAATATGATACTTTATTTGATAAGAAATTTTGGGTAAAAGACAAGAAGAAAAAACGGAAGCTAAAGGAGGATGAAATAGCTGTATAACGTCACAGAATATAAGCTATTCGATACTTTATTTGATAAGGTATTATTGAGGTCGAATATGCATAACAGATGGGGTGATTCTATGGGGCGCCGAATGAAGCAGGATATAGTTCCAATGTGCCTGAAACAAACCCGCTAGCTATGATTACAATACATTCTATTTCAGGAGAAAAAAAATCTGTACTTTGTTACGAATATCGAATTACCTGAGGTAAAATGCACTTGTTGAAGTTCGTACACCTTACCATTCTTATTTTTCTTCTTGAATAATAAATAATTATTTTCATACTGGCCATGGTATTACACGTACCTTCATATCAAATAAAATAATGAAAGAGTTCAAAGTGAATACAAAAACAAATATTGATAAACGATATATGGATGCAGAAACAAAGAAACAACATTTCAAACAGATACATAAATAAATGTGAAAATGAATAAATATGTAAAAATAAAGTAAATCAATCAATAGATAAATACATAAATGAACAAATGAAGGGATGGATGATAGAATGTACTACGTGTAATTAAAGGAATCGGTATATGAAAAAAACAAATAATAAACATGAACAACTAAGTATATATCTATACAAAAATAAATGAACGAATGAATAATACAATCAATCGAATTAATAGATAAAACGTAAATAATTTAACGATTAATCCACAATCTTACATAAGATACAGGAGGGGTTAAATGCAAGATCACAGACTAGCTTTAAATTGTTTATAAACATGTTCTTATGCCAGTTTTCTTTTTTAAGTTATAATGTCATTTAAAATTATTGCACTTCAGGAATGATAAATCAAAATCCTCTATTTCTCATTTTTTAAGAACTATGCGTGAAAAGATTATGATTTTCAGACTTTTAAAACTATTTTCCGGGTTTAGACGCCGAAATCATCCTGTCATCTGCCCCATTTGTTCTGATTATCCGTTAAAAATCTTTACATTTACAATTTGTTTTCTGTTTAGTCACGGTGTTGACTTAATTATATAGACACATACTAGGATGCGAACTCAATGAATGTCCAAGCTTCTGCCAAAAAACCCGAACTGCCCTTAAAGATAAACATAAAACAATGTTTAAAAGTATGGTTTTGGAAGAGTGCAACAGATTGAGAGTCTTAATGGTTAGTCTTCATCGAGACCCCGCAGTCTATCATCGCTTGTTAGGCAGTTAGGTGAAGGGGGAAGAAACACGGAAGTGTCAGGATACCTCGTGCATGGTCTGCGCACCAGACTTGTGACCTTTCACGCATCGGAGAGGGGGACGGGGTATTCTATGATATCAGACCCAATAATGATGATGATGGTAAAATAATAATTATACTTGCTTACATAGTGGCGCGCTTAATACTTTTACTTTATTGGCCCGAATTCACGAAGGGTAGCTAACTTAGCCCATGTGCTAATTCGCGTCATTTGACGTCATTTAGCCCGCCGGGCTAAATATAGCCCGGGCTAAGTTAGACTCCCTTTGAAAATTCGGGCCATTTTAATATCGTGTTTACACTTAATCGGCATTTGGTTCTGAACCAATTGCCGATGCAGAATCGGCATTTGGATTGCGTTTATACGTTGTTACAGTTTCAGTTCAGAACCTACTACTTTGGTGGTGCAAATTGCCGGTTCTGAACCGCGAGCCGATTCAAGTTGCTCGCGTTTACACGCTATGAAAAAGCCGATGCTGAATCGGCTCGCGGTTCAGAACCGCGAGCCGATTCAAATGCCGATTAAGTGTAAACACGGTAAATGTCTCGAAGCGCTCTCCAATAGTAGAGCAGGCTGTTACGCGCTCTGCGTATTCCTGACAGGTATCCACCATAGAGATGTACTTATTAGTATATATCTCTATGGTATCCGCTCACCTTACTTGTGTCGAGTGCAGAGCAATATGAATAAATTTCTTGCTGGATGATATTCAAAATAAATGCTAGTTGAGCTAACGATTCCAAATGAGTACATACAGAGTTCTATGGAATGACCACCCATTTGTCTGTATGTTTAAATATATTTTAAAAAATGTGCCAAAGCATGAAATTCGAACATGATGTCGGGTCTTATCCCAATACACTGCCCCACATGTGCTCTTCTTTGTTGTCGATCTTCAGTGTGTACGGGTTTTTTTCCAACCTAGATTTCATGATTTTTCTCAAAGTTCTGTTAATGGAACTGTACCAAACCTAGATGTACGATGATCCATTGATCTATAGCGCCTCGAGTAGGATTTGAACCCACGACCCTCTGATTATGAGACACAGGTTTGACCCAATGGCGACTGCGGCCTACCCCCCTCCCTGTAGTAGATCTGCCACTGTTATGCTTGCACGACCCTCGTAAGCAGAGAAATGGGTGGCGGAGTTTGATTCCATCTCTTTTAGGGAGGCCAATGCGGAGTTTACCCCCCCCCCCTCCTCCTCTAGATACACAACTGAAACGGATTTGAAGCTTGCGGATTAGAAAAAAAAAATGCTTTGAGATTTAGTAGTTAATAATTATTTACGATAAAAAGTAAATCAAATATTCGACTGGTGACTTTTCACAGCTGATCTGAATTTACTTTAAATCCTTGAAATTTAGAGCGAACGTCCCTCCACCCCCCCCCCTCATCTGAACCATTTCGAATCGTGATCATCTCTATAATGACTTGGTCTCTGTGTGGAGACTATCTATGACCAGGGACCTGGGAGCTCGCACGCGCTCGGGAAATCACCCATTTTCTATTGAGCCCCGAGAGTATCCGAAACACAACTTTTGAATTAGTTTATGCAGGTAATAAATTATTTACATATTGGGCTATTTAGCCATCGCCACCAGGGATACACATACATACGTTAAGGCTAGAAGTATCGCAACATGGGAAATGGAAAAAAAGTAGCTGCAATTATAATTCGTTTAAAAATGAGTGAATATCCTTCGAGTTGCTGTTACGCGCTCAGCGTTTCAAGGAATAAATTCCTGTCAGTTGCCCATTTACCTCACCTGGGTGGAGTGTAGCACAATATAGATGAATATCTAGCACCCTCTGAGAAGAACAGCTACACCAGGACGCCTTCACAATATTCACGATTCTTATTCCTAACAATATTCATTCAGAACGAAAGTCTATCTATTTTCCCGAAATAAAATGATTTACCTCACTTTACGCTATTTTTTTTATAAACAAAAAAAAATGAAACGCATTCTTAGGTTTTGGTCGATGGTTTCACTCTGGTGATACTGAAATTGTAACATCCTAGTATTATAATAGTCTACTAACACGTTTCCTTATTTTTTTTCATAAAAAAAATGACGAAAAAAGATGATGAAGTGGATGGAACAATGAAGAGAAGTAGGCCTCTGGATTCATTTTCCGGGCTAAGAATACATCATTTTGATCGAAATACTTTAATTTTATAGTAGTTTACCGGTGATGATAGCCCAACGAATCCTCTTTGTGTCATGAGTTAACGCGAGGATGAAGCTTTTCGCAGGGAACGGGTTCCGGAACGGATATGGGGTCAGACGCTTGTAAATGGAATTGAAAGTGACAGCAGACAAATTGAATCAAACAATCGGACGAACTTTGAAATTCCCCCATCTATATCTGAAGTACTAAATCCGGATTGCATTGTAATTTGGAACAGAAAGAGAAAAGTAATGCAAATTTCCTCTCGATTTTCTTCGGGTTTTCTTCATTTTTTGTGGCGGTCAACCGTGTCGGTGGATAAAGAGACACTGAAGACGGAAATCGCTGTGAATTCTCTCAAATTTCCTGGTCCAGGTTTTGGCCTTTAATATTTCAGAGGGAGTGAGTAGATATGAGTTAAACAGTGCTAAAATAGGCGAGTGTACTGTTGACACCAAGTTAATTGTGTGACTACGTGTGTATCAGTTCTTTAAAAAAAATTAAGAATTACCTTCTTAAAAGGGAAATCCGATTTTTTGATAAATATTTTCTTATTTGTTTAGAGAATGGATAACATAACGGTCTTCCCTTCCCTGTTCTGTCTTTTTTTCCTTGTTAATGAACATTTGTGGTTGTTTGTTGATGATTTTTTTTACGAGGGGAGGAGGTTAGTACTCCAAAGGCCCCTTTAAAATATACCAGTTCCCTACCTCATAGTTGTTTCACATTGTGTAAAATTTCTTTCACTTTTGATGGTAATGATGATGATGATAGTGTTGATGATGATGATGGTGATGATAGCGATGATGAGAGTGATGATGATGACGATGATGGTGGTAATGACGACGACGATGATGATAAGGATGGTGATGACGATGATGATGAGGATGATAAGGATGGTGATGACGATGATGATAGCGGTGATGAGAGTGATAATGATGACGATGGTGATAATGATGATGGTGATGATGGTGGTGATGATGATGATGATGATGATGACAGTGATTAAAATTGTGAAAGTGATGGTGATCATGAGTATGATGACGTTGATGTTGATTATGATTATTAAAAGGATGATATCGATGATAAAGCAATGAATCTTTCATTTATAACTGTCAACATATTTTGCAATAAGATGGGGTCAGTTGCCCCTCCACAAAAAACTATCTGTCGTTCATTCAGAACATCAGTTTTATCACCAATATGACCATGGACGTTTGAGTGTTATTCGTTTTTAATTCTCTTCATGATAATATTCACCCACGGACAAAATTGCATTTCTTTATCTCCAATTAGTCCACATAATCGCCATTGATCCTTTGCATTGTCATTGGCCATGATAACCATTGGTACTAATAAAAACAAAAAACTGTCATTCAAACAGATTGATTGGCAGTTTGTGATGACTTGTATTTTGTTGGCCATAATGTTTTTATTTGTGATATTACCACTACAACAATCACCGCCACCACCACCACCATCATCATCATCATCATCATCATCATCATCATCATCATCATCATCATCATCACCATCATCATCATCACCATCATCATCATCATCATCTTTGTCATCATTATCAACATCGTCGTCATTATTTTCGTCATCATCATCTTCATCACCATCATCGTCATTAATCAGGCATCATCATCATCATCAATATTACCAGCCAGCATCTTTTAAAATGAAAGAATATGCCCTCTGGTATATAGAATTATCCTCTTTGATGCACCCTATAATGACAGGGGAATATTTCGTCCAAAATGTTCGTATGAATGAAGCACGATTGTACCTGTCTCCCTGTTCGTATGCATTCAAGAAGTGATATAGTTTCTTGAATTACATCTTACGGAGTTGCAAAAACAACTTTACACATTCTTGAGAAACCAGCTGATTTCGCTGTATAATGATCATACAGTTCGTACGTTTGATTTATGCTGCAGTCACATTTCCCCTACGGCGGCCGTACGGCGAGTCGAGAACACCGTTTTAACATGTTTTGCACCAGTTACATAGAAGGTTTGAATAAATATGAAAATAACGGCTGTTTTCGACTCGCCGTGCGGCCGACGTGGGGGAA
This sequence comes from Lytechinus pictus, assembly GCF_037042905.1. NCBI lineage: Eukaryota > Metazoa > Echinodermata > Echinoidea > Temnopleuroida > Toxopneustidae > Lytechinus > Lytechinus pictus. The sequence continues at coordinate 43,292,905 of NC_087249.1, forward strand.
ATGTGACTGCAGCATTACGAATGTCTCAAGTTCACCTATGGTTTGGTCACAATTACCTTTACGAACACCGTACGAGCAATTTCATACCGTTTATTGCTGGTATGTGTGACCGTAACATTACAAATTTTGTTTCATATATCTATATGAACAAATCAAGGCATTCCCACGATGGTTGTAAGAATATTTTGGTTCTATAACAAATCGCAAATCACACGGCCGCTCTACGAAGGGAATGTCTCGTACGTAGCAAAAGATAAATGTGGGCATGACCATCGACCAATTTCGAACATACGAAAGACCTATGAACGTTTCGTGCGACCTTCTTAAACAAATCGTACGAAAACGTAAACAATTATTCGTATAAACGATCGTCACCGTTTTAATGTTATTTGTGACAGCAGTTTTCTTGATAAGATTTAAGAGGGGCGAATATAAAACAACACCACTCCCTCCTCCCCCCCCCCCCCCAGAAAGAAAATCGCTTGCTGTCAAAGCACCAAAATCACATTCGAACCCGGGCCTCTATTAATGTTCCGGGTTGAATAGCCGTCACCCGTATAACAATTTTATCATTTTTTATTGATTACATAAAACATACACAATTTATATGGTGTCGGGCTTTCGTGTCATTACTATAACTTTGCACTTTGAACCGTTTCGATACACCTGCCGACCGACACGTCCGAATACATTTGGATGACGCTATCGTGGTTGACTTACCTTGGGGATCTAAAAGACACCGGACTTCGGACTTAACTATTTTGATCGATATTATGCCAATTTACCGTAGATACGGGCAGGAATGTGGCCTTAACACAATTAAACGAAAGATAAATAATTAGAGATATAGACCACAATTAGAACGCTGTAGTGTTTGAACAGAACATTGACGTCATACTTTCTGAAGTGGATGGCAAATGTTAAAATGCGGTGTGTATGATTACTGTCTTGTGTCTGGTAACACGTCATTTTATCTTTACATTCCTGCATTTCCCACTCGTTTGATCTTCTGCCCTTTCATTTTTCTTTTTTTTTTGCAGTGGCGTAATGAGCAAAAATTGTGAAGGGCATAAGATTGCGTATAGGGCAAAATTTTGAAGAAAAAAAAAACCTTCGCAAGCTCGCAATTTTTGTCTTGTTTTAATTGTATAGTTAATTATATATATATATATATATATATATATATCTATTGTCCATTCGAATTACACAATTTACCAATCGATACACCCCCGCTATAACTGCTCATTATATGTGTTATCTTCTCTCTTATTATGACAATGATTTGTTATGGAAGGAAATTATTGTATATACCATTTTTGTTGATGATTCATGGAATGCATTGAAAATTGAAATATGTCAAAAGTCATTACACTGCTAATGTTTTTTTAATCAATCAAATAAATCATCAACCATTCTCTTATTCCACCATAGACTCTATCTCTTTAATCACTACTTTTCTTCTAAGTTTGAACCGATGATATTTCACATATCGTTTTATGTTGGCACTCACAAACGAAACACAATTTTTCAACCAGCAAATAGAAAGATATATTTATCGCATTCTCATTTCCCAGCTTCCGGTTCGTTTCCAATAAACCAGCATCCCTTCCTTTACCTCCCTGTTTCATTCTTGATGAACACATTTCTTTGAATTATGCATTCATATTGCAAACAGTTTCAAGACACACAAATGATCTCAGACGGGCATACCAGAAGTCACGTGATCAGTGGGCGTGCCACCTCCTCCCCTTACGTCTGAAGGTGACCGATTGGTCCTCGCTCAAATCGTAACTGCCATTTATTGATTACGCATCGTATTGGTCATGTTCGTAGAGATGTTAGATATTTCATTCACAGTTCTTTTTTTTAAATGACTTTGCACATTGTAAAATATGATAAAGATCGATCAAACAGAAAGGTGATGGCCTTCAAGACATAATCCTGATAATGATATATCGTGATATGGTGATGTAATATTATCATACAGCAGGTTCATATATGAAATGATTTGATATGTGATATGATGGGATATGAAAATTATGATATGATAATTATGATATGATTGCGTCATGTGTTGAATGTTATGATGTGTTGATAATCATAACGACAATGCAGTAAACATAAAGAAAAATTAAAGAAATTAAGAGAGAAAGTGGGAGAGAGAGGGAGAAGAGGGGAATAGGAAGATAGATACAGGAAACAGAGAGGGAGTGAGACAAAAGAGTGGGAAGAAAGAGAAAAAAGACAGAAAGAGAGGGAGAGAGTAGTCTGCTGGGCAAACTCTTCACTCGAGTTAAGGGTCTGAATGTGCAGCCTATTCATACCTTGTGTACTGAAGGCTCTCTCGCTCTTGTGCTAGTCTTTGCGTGGAGGCACACTTGTTGATCAAAGTTCCAATCAGGGTCTGTGCCTGCAGACTAGTGAGAGAGAGGTGGGGAGATATATATTTGCCTCACTTAAGATGTAGATATAAACGAAAGAAAGTATCTTTTTTTTAATGTGACGCACAGTAAATTATATGGCAATCAATGATAAGCTATAGTTTCCAAGAGGCGTAAAAATGGAAGTATTTAAACTTGATTGTTGGACTTTGTTCGGCAGCTAGGTGGGATGTCCTACTGATTGTTGTGGTAACGGAAGTGTATCTCGGGACTCCCAACAGGTAAATTGCCGATTCGTCCACTGCCAACTCGTCCACTCACCACATGGTCTACCTTCATTTAGTCTAAGGCCATTCCGCCCATCAAAATTTCGTCCACCAACCATTTGGTCCAATAACCATTTGGTCCAATCACCACTTCGTCCAATCACCAGTTCGTCTGCGACCATTTCGTCTCATACACTGTCATAACTATTTTTTGGTCTAATATACGTTTTATCTTCATTCATTTTGCCCAATTAACACTTAGTGTAATTAGACCAAAATGGTATATGGACTAAATGGCTATTGGACCAACTGGTTATTAGACGAAATGGTGAGTGGCGAATTGGAAGGTGATGGGGGATTTTCCTATACGTAGCGGGGAGAGCAGATATTCTTTGAAACAAAAACAGAAAAAAAAACCCGCCCTGCTTTTTTCATATTGGAAATTGTAGATAGAAATCCACCTAAATTGTACATATGGGGCCCGTTTCATAAAGGACTTGCAACTGTTGTAACTTTGCCATAATGGCAACTACCATGGTAACAGGGCTCAGCAGCCAATCAAAATCAAGGTTACCATGGTAGTTGTCATAATGGCAAAGTTACAACTGTTGCAAGTCCTTGAAACGGGCCCCTGATCCTTTACCTTCAAAGAATTAAAAGAACAACGATGCTGCCATGATAATTCGGTCGCTTCGCTTTCTCGCTTATATGTTCTTGAACAGTCTGTATACATTAATTTCCCTCCTAGAGGAAAGAAAACCAGTCGCTTTGCTTTCTTGTAGTATATGTTCTCGATCATTATACGTCCACTTTATTAAAACAAACCACAGATACAGCAAAGAATCGGAAGGGGGGGTCTATGGAAGTTTGAAAAAAAAAATAGTCTCTCATTAGTATTCGAAAAGTGTTTCTACCTTGCGTTAAGATGCCTTGATTATAGTGCTGGGTCTTGACATGCTGCAGTCGATGGAGTTCCGAATTCACCCCGGTTACAATATTGGATCATTTTTTTTAATTCTCTATTTTTAAAATTCTTTATTTTTTCCAGGGAGCCTCTATTAGAAGGTTAATTCCCGAAGCTCTTTTTAGCTTAAATCCAGATTACATACAAAGTTAATTCTGAAAAGCTTTCAGGTTGTCGAGAATGGGCTTTGTCGTTAACTATGCAAAAGATGGCAGGTATTCAGTACAGTATTCAACGCGGAGCGTTGTGGCCCAGTGGATTAGTCTCCGGACTTTGAAACAGAGGGTCGTGTCGTGGGTTCAAATCCCTGCCATGGCGTAGTTTCCTTCAGCAAGTAATTTATCTACATTATGCTGCACTCAACCCAGGTGACCTGGCAGGAATTTATTCCTTGTAATGCGTGTGTGCTGCAATCTGAGTAATTACCGCTGCCAAGCTACAGCTGGGGTAATAATATCCAAGTCTTTTGAAAGCGCATAGAGACATTATTTATAATGTGATATGCGCTATACAAGAACTGTATATTATTATTATACAATATGCAGAGGTAAAATAAATGTTATTACCTCCCTAAATTTTTTTTTTATAAGTAGGTGTTTAGGAGGCTTTTAAGGATTATCATCATGGCACTGGGGATCAGGGGTACTGGGTTTGCTTGTTAACCCCCCCTTTATTTTTTTACTTGCTTGTTTGTCAAAATTTTCTGGACCAAAATCACCTTCATTTTAGAAAGGTAATTTTTTTTTGCTCGTCATTTTTTCTTAACAAACGAGCATCGCCTCTTAGAAAATAATTCTCGGGCCCCTGATAATCATAGTACAAAATAGTACAAAATTAATAGGCCTATTTGATCCAGTGAAATTGCATTCAACCACACCTCTCTATGTTATATGTAATATTATCGGAGAAGCCATTATAATAAAGTTTTGATCAATATACCTAATCTACCCCGACTGTGAAATTGTATTGTAATAGTGTATTTCTTGAATATGATCCTATTTCAACCAAAGAATACTATCATCATGCCTTTATTTATTTAAATGACTTCTTTTGAACTAGGCTCTTAATATTAGGAGGTCCCAGTCAGGATGTTTAATCATGGTTTGTTATTTTCATATCTGTCTATAATTGTGTGGTACGACCGCGAACGTTTTGTTTGCATCGATTGTGACAACGGCTGCACTGATATTTTCTTTGAAGACCATTATCATTATTATCTCATCTTTTTTATTGTGACAGTTTTTTTGGGGTATTCTATTCACCATCCGTCTTTTATTTATACCCTCACTAGTCTAATATTGGATTAAGAACGATTAGGCGCTGTCATCAGGTTTCGCTGGAGGAATGCTTTTGAGAGCATATTCGCGGAAAAAATGGAAAAGAGAATATGTAAATGGCTATTAGGTGGCAAAGGAGGGGGGGGGGGGGTGAGAGACGAAAGATTGCGATGTATAAAGATGGGGGAGCGATGTAGACTGGATATTTAAAGGGATGGACCAGACCGGAAATATTTATATCTCAATAAATAGAGTAAAATTCACAGAGCAAAATGCTGAAAATTTGATCAAAATCGGATAACAAATAACAAAGTTATTGAATTTTAAAGATTTGCATTATTCCGGTGAAACAGTTCTAGGCATGTCTGCATGAATATTCATTAGGTGGGCTGGTGATGTCATATCTCCACTTGTTCTTTTGTACTTTATTATATAAAATTAGGTTTATTCAAAAAATTTCTACCAAGAACTAAAACAATTGGATTGACAACTGATTAATTGCATTAGTTATCTATTGCCGCAACTCATTTCATCATAATGGAGACACATAATACACATGTATGAAAAAATGAAATATTTATGATTTCATGTAATAAAATAAGAAAAAGGAAAATGTGGATCTGACATCATCAGCCCACCTAATGAATATTCATGATGACGTGCATATAACTGTTTTAAAAAAATAATGATAAACTTTAAAATTCAACATATCTTCGTTATTCGTTATCCGATTTTGATAAAGTTTTCAATATTTTGCTTTGTGAATTTTACTCTATTTATTTAGATATTAATATTTTCAGCCCGGACCATCCCTTTAAGGAATCGTTGTTGAAATATTAACCTGATCATAGTCTTGAAACATATCAGAAGACAAATAGAGTAAGAAATTTGTATCTGAAAAAAAAATTAGTTTTCAAATTCACCAATTGACGTGAAATTGCCAAAGAAGGAAGATGCGACTTAAATCATGGCAACAATAACTACGGAAACAAAACTACATGAACAAATAAAAACAAATGCAGACAGATGTCAATCAATGCCTTACATGTCCAGATCAAATAAAAAAAAGCGGAAATGTCCAATGTAAAGAAGAGATAACTTTATTTTGAAAAGACATTAAAATCCATATGACACCCTGATAACGCGTGGAGGGACGTGTTAGTTGAGTATTTGTTCATAATAATACCTCTGTCCGACTCTTTCGGTTCAAGCAATAATCATTGATAATCTTAAACTTAAACGAGTATTATAATCGTACCTGTGACTCAACTGCTAGCAAAGTTCACTGGTTTGATATTGCTTTGCTAATCAAGTAAACCTATTTTATGTATTAATGATTCATTTTATTTAGTTATAAAGACCCCTCATGTCTGCTCTTTCATAGGTGTAATAATGATAATGGAAATGTATTCGATTTTTTACTTGGAATATGAAGTATACTCATTTAGCATATTTGATTTGGATACAGGCCTACCATGTTTCAGGGCAATGGAATGCATTTACAGATGATCAAGGTCGTAGGATTTTTACAGAATGAAGAAGGGGGGGGGGAGGGTGGGTTGGCATTTTTTTTTCTTTTTAGAAGACACTTTCCCGTGCTGTCCAGTATGGAGGTTTCAAGTGTGATTTTCTTATTACTAGGTATTTCTCATATTGAAATTGAGTCGATTATTCACTTTGGGTAGAATATGATATTAAGTGTAAACAAGAAAATTATCTCTTTGGAAATTGCTTGGGGTCATAACTGCGCCCAGACCCGTTCCATTATGTGTGTATACGGTCATGAATACAAATATCCAGGGTTAATGGGGGTACCCTGGTGAAAAATTAATAAATGAATATATAGGCCTGAATAGACAACTTAATTAGAACGGTGATGATAATGAAAAAAATTAAATATTTTAAATATGATTTAAACCACACTCACCCACCCCGACACCCAAAGTAGACCTACTCTTGGGCCTATCTCAATTATTAATCCACTTATACAAGTGGTATGGGGACATATTAAATCATAATAATCTTTTTTATAATTATTGATTCGCTCATTGAATTTAACCATGGTCAGAACGAGATTCCTTTTTCTGTCATGCTACCATCATGAAGCTATTAAGAAATAGCTTCATGCTACCATGGTTCACGATAATAGACACTTGAATACTTACAAGTATATCGATTGTCTATCCATTGTTCATGATAAAAATTATCTTTATGCATGATAATTGTATCCTGCTTTCATATCATATTCTATACTTGGGAAGTTGATTCGTATGAAAAAAGGATAAGAATGAAGAGCCATAGATTCCATTTTTCTTCAAAAATCTTTTTTTTTACCAATAGGCCTATAGGCAGGGCGGATCCAGGATTTTCCAAGGGGGGGGCACTCTAAAAGATATTGTGTAAAAATGCCCCATGAGGGTAATTATGAGTCCAACCAACATTGGGCATTTCTTTTGGACATTTTTATTCATCCAGTGTGATCAAAATTTTGTCCATTCTATAGTAATTGCTGCTTATTTTTTAACCTTACTGGACAGTATGCTTCCCGCATTGGGTAAAATACTGCCCCAAATTGGTTGGACACATCATTACTCTCGTGCTGGTTAAAATTTTACCCAATATTTTTTTACAGGGGGGGGGGCACATTTTCAGAGGCCGAAATTTTGACAAGCTAAAAAAAAAGGTCCTCGCTTTCTAAATGGGGCACACGTCTTGTGCTATAACGGCATTTTTACATTACAAATTTTAATTGTGCCTCTCAAAAGAGGGGGGGGGCATGGGCCGGCTATGCCCCCTGGATCCGCCAGGTATCATAATTCAGATTACATCTTTCACACATTTTTGACATTAATACATTTCTGATAAATGAATTCAAACTTTGAAAATAAAATTCAGAAGAAAAAGAAAAAAGGTTTTGAAGCTAGAAAGAGAGAGAAATTCCTCTTGCAGTTACGTTTTCTCCTGCAATTATTTTGGCCACTGCTAAGCAGTTCTGATACTCGTGCGGGGGCTTCAATAAAGTCCTTTTATACAAGTTGTTTGCAGAAAAGATTTACGACTCGATTATGTGCAATTAGACATTACAGCCTTGGTAAATGTGTTTTTCTAACCCCTTATAAAACAGCACGTCTGGTTCTCGATATTCTTGCAATGAATTAGGAATAAAATATCTTCGTTGGATGGTTTTTATTTTATATCCAAGAGCACAACATCAATGTATTTCCGATACTACTTAGCAACATAATATGTATTGATAACGGGTTGTAAATTCATTCACAAAAAAACCCGAGTACACCAAACTCTGTATGAGCAGAAACCGCTGCTTTGTTATGATTGGCTAAAAATAACTGCGCAAGCGCATTATGACTGCATATTGGAGCGCGAGTTCCATGAAGAATCGAGTGCCTCGATTTATGCCGCCCACGTCCAGGCGTGAATGCAGGTAGCCAATCCGTACCAAATTTCCCTCAGAGTAAGCGGGCTACTGGCAAATACAGGTCATAGGCTGTCTACGGTCTTCCACCATCAAATACTGGGTTATAATACCATGCTTGCTTCTCCTCACGTCATGTCTCAGGTGTTATAGTGAAAAGTAACACCGTTGGACCCAAACCAGGTTACACTTTTACATGGATTTTTCTCCCCAACCTTTTCTTTGGATTTGATCAATTTATTAGTCGAGGACAGTTTTTATTTTCTCCATGTACCCGCAGCAGAGCAGTGGTGACAGTATGGCCGAGACGGGCGGCATCTTGCCTGACTTGTCGCTGTTCGGGAACGATGGTCTTCTAAACGAACTGGAGAAGTCATCGACTTGCAGTGATTCGGATTTCGTACTTCCAGCCAGCCCCTTCATGGAGAACGGTTGGCAAGAAAACGAGGTAGGCGATACTAGCTCAATTCAAACCCTTATTTTGTTGTTTTCTCTTATTGGTAAAGACTTTGATATTCAATGTCTGAATTTGATTCGGGATTTGATTTCGCGGGGGTGGGCGTGTGCCGTTGTCGGTATAATAAGGAGCTGCGAGGCACCCACAACTCACCGCATATATAAGGCATCCAATTCTTGCCCTGGTATGTTGCTAGGACATCTGATCTGGGTGTTTTGCACGCAGAAATTAGCATAATATTTCGAAAGCACATATTTCAACCCGTTCCCTGGCTTTATTGATCGAAGATAAATGTTGCTTCGCAAGATTTGAAAGTTATGTTGGAGACCAAATTTGGTTTTGCATTGCACTGTTACGGATTCTTTTCCCCGTCTTTTCCAAATTCTTGTGCAAGATGTTACACCCTTTTTCTTTATTTTATGATGATTTATGTTGTTTATGATATGTGTATTACAATCGAAATAGCCCTTGATTTATGATTACTGCAAGATCATTGAAATTGAAACCTTTGTTTTTTAGGTAGAGGGATACAGGCCTATTCAAATTCAATTAACTCCTGCCTCGGCATCTATTTATATTGATGGATTTATTTATTTATTCATTTACTTATTTACTTATTTATTTATTTATTTATTTATTTGTCTATTCATATATTTATGTATTCATTCATTTAGCTATCTTAATATCTTTCTTTCTTTGTTTCTTTCTTTCTATCTATCTATCTATTTGTCTGTCTGTCTGTCTGTCTATCTATCAATGTATGTCTATCTAATAGGCCTGATAATCAGTTTGTCAATAAGTCGATTCTTCAATTTTATTTTTCTATTTGTTTTTCGTTCATCCATGAAGCCTCTCTGTTCTTCATTATGCCTATATTTATATACGAGCCTAAATTTCGATATTTATATTCAACCATGCCAAATATATAGATACAATGATTGGGTTGCTTGCCTCAGAAAATTGTCGCCAATTACATATACCTGTTTGTAAATTTAAATGGATTTTATGTCACTTGTTACTTTTTGGTCCATAAACATGATAGAGGAATAAACTCCTTCTAGCAATGGAGGCCTGCCACTTACCAGACAACTTAAAACTGATGAAAACAATTCTTTATTAGAAAATCCATCGTTTCATTGCATTTCGAAAAAAAAGTGAAGTGATTTTCAGTCCTGATTCCGTAAACTTCTGCCTAGTTCAGAGTTGACATGGATATTTATTTCCATTTCGTTTCATTTCACCTGGCATTCCCTTTCTTCGTTGACCTTGCTTTACAATAGTTGTATCCTCTTTATTCATTCATTGTAAATCGTTGATCCGAACCATCTCTCTTACCAAACAAGTATTACAAAAGCGAGTTTGTTTGTATTCATAAGTCCGTTTTAAGTGATGTTTACTTTAACCCTTACCCCAGCGGTCGAACTCAATATGATAATTTAAATTTGTATAATTTTCATATTTTATATGATATTTCATATTTGTGGAATTCTTTGTAATTACCTCAAACATATCAAAGTTAACAAATATTGTAAAACCAACAGTGCATGAGCATGAAGTTGAATGATATGTAAAATACATTCAGTGGTACATGATTCTACGGTGACTTGTCATTTACCCTACCAAGTGTATTATATACCTTGAAAGTAGGCATAGAGTGATACACCACTTATTTGCCCCTCTGCATCCAAACGTTGGTACCTAAAACTTATGGAATATCATGGTATTTGGTATACAGTATGATAAAAACGCTGTATCTATTTTGTACAGCGCTTTTTACTGTCTATACAGTAGTTTTTAACAGCTTAAATAAGTGATGAGAAATTTAAACAACTATGCTTAATTTATTGGCCACTAAATTAAAAAAGCTTTATTGTTTAATATTTTAACCGCTAATTGCTTGAAGTAGAATAAACAGTAATGCAACTGTAAACTATAACTATTACAAACTCCCCTAATTCCCTTGCTGTGTTTAGGGGCTTTGCATTGAATAATATTTATTCAGGCAAAATAAGCTGTAGAAATCCAGGCACGATTAAACGCAGGGGTGAAAAAAATGAATGTAACTAAATTGTGTCTATAGATTATTATAACTTAGAAATAAATCAATTTATTTTTTAAATATTTTCTTTACTCTCTCAATTTGAACATACTAGATAAATCAACAAATGTTATTCGTTCTTATCCTTTAATCTAATGAATTTTTAAAATTTTGGATGTTATCCACTTGCTGATTTTTTACTAAAAAATATCAGCAAGTACCATGACAGTGTTGAAAATTCCTATCGCTCTTATGAATCAAACATTTTTTAATGTTTGATATTGATGAAAAACGCTCTTTGGAATTGAATTCCAATTCACCCTTTTAATTTGATATTCATATTGCAGTTGAATTATATCAATGTTTATAAAAGAACACAAACTAGTGCTTCAGGTCTTTTGTGATAAACTGTCATCTTTGAAATTGAGGGATGACCTTAGCTCATGAGATGGGTCACTGATTTCAAACCCTTCCATGTTTGGCAAGTGGGCCGTCATCTCCCCTTTAATTTTATTGAGCACATAAATATTCCTCTTGATACGTGATTTCATGATCATGGTCTTTCTGTATTATATGTCCGTATATATCAAAACTATCATCAGAGGGGCCGATCGGGGAGGGGGGGGGGGTCAAACATGTCCCCAAAGTATTTTACTTTTTGAAAATTCATAATATGCATTATGCAGTATGTTTTAAAGAGCATGAGAAAGCACTAAAAATCATAAAACTCTTACTTTTTGAAGGAGATTTTTTTGTGATCATGGTTGTGTGCATTTTTGTATGTGTGCGTTGGGGGGTAGGGGGTGGAGAGGGGGCAGTTTACACAAATAATCTACTCTTAATGTCTCGTATTTAATATATCTGAAAAAAATTATATTTTTTTGTTGTTTAGTTATGCCTGGTATATGACGTATGTTTCATTGATTACATTTGCTTGTAGATGTATGTACGGAATGTCTTTTATTTCTCTTTAAATAGAAGAAAAAAAAAGAAGAAAATGTGACCATGATTTCAAACCGATTTGTAAGCTGCCGATAGAAAATATGCCCAAACTAAGTCTGAAACGACTGGAAGATGAGAAGTCAGGAAAGTACAGCTTATTTTTGTAGATTATATCTTATTATTTTTTTGTTATTTGTAGAAATGCTTTGTTTTTAATGACAGAGGGTGTGGTCAATATTTAGCAAGTATTGAACCCGCTAAGGATATTCGGCTCGTTTCGAAACTGCTCGAGACTAGTCAGTTTTTCCTGGACAATCGTGTGAATTTTCATTCTGGAAAAAATGCTTGTGTTTACAAATTTGTGATAAATACTTATTTCAAAGGAGAAACAAATTCAGGGGTATTTCTAATGTTATCGTTCGAAAAATAGTATTCCCATTTTGTGAAAGGGTGACAAAGATGAAAAAAAATCTTAGGGTTTATTTCCAATTCGTCTAATGCCAATTCGTCCAATTGCCAACCCGTCTACTATCATTTGGTCTGCAATCAGTTCATTCACTATCCACAAGGTCTAATTGCCATTTCGTCCAATTACCATTTCGTCTAATAACCAGTTTGTCCAATAGCCATTTAATCCATAGGCCTATATACCATATGGTACAATTGGACTAAGTGTATATTGTGCGAAATGAATGAAAATGAAATGGATATTAGACCAACTGGGTTATGAGACGAAATGGTCATAGACGAAATGGTAATTAGACGAAGTGATGATTGGAGTCATTGGACCAAATGTTTATCGGACCAAATGGTTGTTAGACGAAATGTTGATTGAAAGTAGACTATTTGTTGAGTGGACGAGTTGGCAGTAGACGAATTGGCAATTTACCGTTCTTAGAACGGGAAACTCTTCGATTTCGATGACATTCGACATCTCGTAAAAACATCTTAAATAACTTGTCAGCCAAACCATGGTCAAACATGAATCATACACTGCCCGATAGCGTTGAACCCTGGCGTTAGTAGCTCCATGGTTAACTGGTAAAAGCTTCCATTGTTTAGCAATGAAGCAGAAAGTCAACAGAATTCCACGACATCTAGTATAAGTCATCATAAAAAAACAAAGGAATTATGGGCGATTGAGTGCCCTTGATCGTGGGGAAGGCCGCCGAATAAGTCATAATGAACGCGATATTATTATGATGTCCACATCAATACCAAACCCTTAGTCGACATTGATTGATGCTCTTCCTCATTGAGAGTTTCGTTTATCCAAGATCATTAATGCTTTTGTTTGCCTACATAGGCAATCCAAATAAAATCAGAAGATCGCTTTCAATTTTCAAGACCCCACAATCATATTCCTTCAGAAATATGATTTTATACAATAGCGCCAAGTTTACAGTTATAGAAGAGCATACGTCATTATTGTTTGAGCTGTAGTAGTCAAGTGTCATTTGATGGGCGATGGATCGTGTAGGAAAGCCATACAAATCAGGGATACTGTCACTAATATATCTTTATAAAATGATCCTTAAGATTTAAGAATGTAAATTTTAAGCCCTTGTGATCTTTGTGAAATTAATAATTCAAATTGATCGCTGACGGAGGAGAAATTACAAGGATGCGGTGGAGATTTCGAAGAGTTTTCGTTTGAGATTTGGTTGGTTAGAAGTTATATCAACCGAAAAATATTCAATTAACAGGGATAATTTCGAGATTAACCTCGAGTTGTCCTTTCCAACAGCTCTTGTGTCCACAGAATTACCTGTTTTCAGTTTAAAGATTATAGCTTCGATACTGAGCGTATCTGACACGTACCTTTATTTTAAAGACATTCAATTCTGAAGGAAAGTTAACAGAAAAAAGTAGAGATATGTGAATTGTATTTTACATCAATTCAACTGTAACCTCCAATGAAACAGCTGTTGGTTACTGGTTAAAGAGGCGATTTTAAAGGAAAGGTCTTTCAAAAAGTGTAGTCATTAAATGATAATTGATTTTGAGTATACAGTGCGTATAAAAAAAATCCTGTAAAATTATACATTGGTAATATCCTGGTGATTTTCCACATTTTAACAGTGGTACAGATCCATTTAAGCAAATGACGATATAACTGTCGAAAAATATTTCCGCTTGAGTGAGCACCACTTATTTTTGAAAAGTTAGTGAAAAATGATTTGCGCAGAACTTTGAAATAGTTATGCGAATAAAAGTAGGCCTTAATCATGAAGAACACGTGGAATTTAGCCAGTAAAATTGATTTGAAGATATCTTTTACCTTTTTAACCCACCCCGCTCCTCCACACACCGAGGTCATCGTGACGATATTTGCTTTATACTGACCTGTGATTTACATGAAGTGGCTTAGGCTTGATTTTTATTTTGTTAATCATTGTCAAGCTTGGGAAAAGTGTAGAGAAACGAGTATTAAATGAAAAAATTAAATGTAAACCTACTTTTAATGATAAAAACTTAGTGAAAAATGCTGGAGATGTCTGATATAAACTTTTCTTCAGATTCAGTTATGTCCTCAGATCCAGCTTGCACAAAAAGGGTAAAGGTTGTGCTTACTAAGTGTTGAAATTTCAGTTTGGGTGGCAAAGTTGTTATAAAATGCTTGAATGTATTCGTTTTGCTTCAATTGACTAAGGGGGCAAGGGAAATGTATGAGAAATGTTTCACAGGGTAAGTTTGATTTCGCCCGTTCCCCTTGACACAGCGTGAAAATGAGCATTTCTGCGCAAACAGATTTCTGCGAGCTTTACAAAAAATGGACAGTGCTCACTCAAGTGTAACATTTTGTCAAAACTTTTACTTTCATTGGATAGATGAGACCCAAACCCAAGAATATATGTGAAAATATTACACAGCAAAAACTGCGGTGTTAACCGGTGTACATAGAAGACCACACCAGTGATTTTACACCGGTGTTCAATTGACAGTGTTAGTTTAGCACCTATAGGTGTTATTGCAACACCTTTGGTTGTTACATGCACACTCTTTGGTGTTATATTCAATCTCTAGGGTGTAATTTTAACACCAGAGGGTGTGGTCCTCTTTTAACACCCACTGGTGTCAGTTTTAACACCACAGTTTTTACAGTGTACCCACATGTTGTATATTTTTCAATTCCCAGGTCTTTTTCAAAGTGTAAACTTTTTTTTGATACGCACTGTATATGGTTTAACCGTTATGAAGGTATTGTTCGAAATGTATTTCAAAACAGTTTGCATAATTATGATAGCTGAGGTATCTTTACGTTTATTTTTTAAATCATAATAGGCCTATATCTTTCACATAACAGGCCTATATCTTTCACATGATATGTATTTTTAAATATCTTTCAAAATTCAACAAATGACATTAAATTTTGCCAAAACTGAACACGGATCCGAGTGAAAAAAAACAACTGATATTATTTTCACCTCTCTTAGCTACATTCGATTTATAACTCCTTGTAATAGAATCAGCAATTGCAATTAGGCCTACATGTAAAATCATGTTGATTGACATGAAATGGTGCCCCCTCATTTTTTCTTCTCTTCAAATACTGTTTTAGGCATATTCAGCGAAAAAGGAGACATGTCATGTTTTGGATATGTTTGGTCGAAAATGTTTATAATATACCTGGTTCGTTACACCCATTTCGATTGGTATCAGCTAATCTAAAGACACAAATGGGGTAAGATGTCTCCTGTTTATGTTTTGGTTATCATTACTAGCCCCGCAGGTATATGGGCACCGTACGGAGGTCACCGAACTGGTAATCATTTTCTTCGAAAATTGACCAAAAGTTGACCAAACTCGTCAACGTTTTCGTCGTATGTCCGTGGATCTTGACCATATGGAACGCATCCGGGAGGCGCGAAAACGAAACAGAAAAATCACCCATTTTGTTTACTTTCGATTATTATTGATTCGTACCATTACGAGCTAATCCAAAAAAAAAGCCCCCGCAAAAATCGCGCGCTCCGACTTTCTTCCTCCAGCTACCGTACCGTCATGCCCCAGCTTTCCATATGAACTTTCCCTCGCAATGGCGCCTGTGGCTTTGAAATTATAAACAAGATTACATAATAACATTATTAACACATAAAAAGATGCGTGTAATGACCAGTTCATCTCATATCTCATTGAAACGTGTGTTTATCGTAATTGCATCATCTGGGGTTTCCGATTTTCTAGGAAAGGTTTTGTTTTTAAAAGGAGGGGTAGGGTGCATGGATGTCAGTTTGGCGGTGATTTCTTCCGGTGTAAACATTCTAAAAATTATATTTTCTTTTCGTTGAATTTTGAGATTTAATGAGGTGAATCGTTTTTGTTCCCATAATTTTATCCTTAGCAAGGAAAACAGGGAGAAAGGGGAAGTATAAGGAACTGTAAGAGATGAGAAGTGCTGAAAAGAAGTGTATTGAAAATCCAACGTGAATATTCATTTAGTGAATGGAGGACATGGAAATTCTGTGTTTTCACTGACAAAAAGTTTGTTGTAAAAATAACAGAAAATGTTTTTAAAATCCTTCAAAGATTAACAAGTTATTCGAATTTTAATGTTTTGATTTGTGACGTCAAATGCGATCAGATCCCATATATCGTGTAGTAAAAAAAAAGAGAAAATATTTATTATAGTACCTTACCCGCTCCTGACAGAAAAAAGAGTTATCATGAACCATTAGAAAATCAAATTGTATACATTTATTTTATATAACAACAGGGACAGCTGCTCGTATATGACGTCGCACGTCAAAAATTTGAAACTCTAATAGCTTTCGAAATCGTTGACGGATATTCCTCAAATCTTCACCATTGCTTTCATTTTTTTTTCTGGTATTTTAAAACAAACTTTTCGTCAGGGCAAACTTCCCCTTTAAAGATCGTTTGACGTCAACCAGGGTATCGATCTACATACTACAATGTAGTTGGATTTGGGAAAGTTTCGGTTCAAAAAGCTTGCGAGTAAATTTATGGAGGTCTGGAAGAATGACGAGTGATTTGGCGATTTTCATCGCTAAATAACACCCCGCAAATTGGGCAATTTGTCTCAAATGTCCTTGGAATTGACCTATGTCATACATGAATAGTGGCCTCGTCCGTGCCTCTGCCCCTCTCTCTGTTTCATTTCCTCTATCTCCCTGACTCTAGCTCCCCCCTCTCCCCCATCGTTCCCTCCCTCTCTCCATCTCTTTCTCTCTCCCTCTTATTTCTCTCTCTCACTTTTTCCTCCCTCTCCCAATCTTTCTCTCACTTTTCTGCCCCCATTTTCGTCTTCTATCCCCCTCCCCATCTCTCTTTCCATCTTTGTACTCCCCCACATTCCCCTCTCTTATATTTCTGTCTTTCACCGCTCACTTCTGTAGACAATCCTTTCCTCTTCCACATAGAACATCGTAAGGGAAATGGGTATTCCGTCTGCTGAGTTATACCAACTTTGTTGGTAAAGTGAAAAGAAAGTACTTGATGTTGGACGAAAGTCAAATTTTTTGAAGTGTTAATGAGGTATGTGTTTACTTGATTGTTTCCAACGTTTCCAAACCTCTTTCGAGCAGACGATCAAATGTTACAATGCCAAAATGATTTTAACAGCTTTTAGAAGCGAAGTTATGTGTCTACATTTTTTTCAGTTTAGGTAGTAATGTCCCAGGTTCCTTCCAGCCTGCTTGTACTTTACTGAGGCCACTGTTAATAAGAGACAGTTGGGAATTTTGTGAAATCATTAATGCTGTAGGTTCAAGTACTTTTATTAGATTTTTTGTGTGTATTTTTCCAAAATAAAATACACAATCGGGCGTTGTGTCACGCCGAGATGTCAGCCCCTCACGCCCTTAGGATGGGTGGCGATCCTGGAAGGGGGGGGGGGGGGATTGCGTGTCTCCTCGATTTTGAAATTTTGTATTGGAGCCTATGCCTTTGGGAGAGGGTCGTCCCCCTATAAACTCTAAAAACAGAGAGTAAACATTTACCCGATATTGGGTAGAAGGGAACATGTATGTTCGCTGGGTAATATTTCCCCAATATTGGGCAAAATGCATGTTCAACGCAACATTGCGTAAAATTTACAAGATATTTGGTATCTTTTTACGCAACAAACATGTATGTTCCCATTTTACCCAATTTTGGGTAAACCTCTTTTTAGAATGTATACGGGCAATCTCACTAAATCTCCACCTGTTGCATGTTTGTGTGAAAAGTTTGTAGTGTGAGGGGTTGCGACCCCTTAAAGTACCTTCTCATTTATTTTTTCAATCGGTCTCTCCAATAGCCATTTTGCCTCTGATGAGTTCCAAGAATTATCAGTATTACAAACGTGGATAAACATTGCATTTCCTAATGCCTTTAGCGATCAAACGTTTGCAACTGCTAGGCTTGTAGGCCCCATAATCTTTTTATTGGCCCTTTATTTTTATTTTTACAAATGGGATAGGTTGCACTATGGGGTCATAGATCAAGTAGGCCTATATAGGTGTTTCAAACTTATTATTTGGATGGCTATTATATTGCTTTCATTTATGATGTCTATTTATGGGGTGGGACTATTTGAAGAGCGCTTATTTCACGGAATGCTGTTGTATTCTCTCGTATACGATGTAAGATCAATTACCTATATCGGCCTATATAGACAAACCAAAGGATCCATACCCTGGGCTGTTGCCGCTTATATTCATGTAATTGTCAAATATACAACTTTTGACGTTGTGATTAACAAGGTACCTGCACGATAGGGAAATAGGTCGTGTGAAGCCTGAAAAGTATGAATAACTGTATGCAAGAGGGCGGGCCAAGTGGCCCCTTGCCCCCCCCCCTGGAAAGGCCCCAATATTCATTTTTTTGCGATTGCAAAAATTCATTAAAATTTACGAAGAGGGTCCACAATATTTCAAAATTCGATCTTGAATTGGTCAGCCCTCGTTATCAGTTCGGTCGCTTCGCTGCCTCGCATGATAGCGATTTTCATCATTACCAAGCCCCCTCCCCGGGAAAGTAATTCCCAACCATGCATCGACAATATAGATGTTTCGTCTTACAAATCATAACTTGTATAGGATATGCATAAATACACATACATTCTTAAAGGGATGGTCCGGGCTGAAAATATTTATATCTTAATACATAGAGTAGAATTCACTGAGCAAAATGCCCAAAAAAATCATCAAAATCGGTTAACAAATAATAAAGTTATTGAAGTTTAAAGTTTAGCAATATTTTGTGAAAATAGTCGTCATGAATATTCATTAGGTGGGCTGATGACGTCACATCCCCACTTTCCGTTTTCTTATGCTATTACATAAAATCACAATTTTTTCATTATTTCATACTTGTGTGAATAATATGTCTCCCTTATAACGAAATAAGTTGCAGCATTAAATATCTAGTGCACTAAATCAGTTGTCAATCCAATTTTTCTAGTTCTTGGAGGAAAAAAAAAGAATAAACCTAATTACATATGATAAAATACAAAAGAACAAGTGGGGATGTGACATCATCAGCCCACCTAATGAATATTTATGACGACTGTTTTCACAAAATATTGCTAAACTTTAAAATTCAATAACTTTGTTATTTGTTATCCGATTTTGATGAAATTTTCGGCATTTTGCTCAGTGAACTCTACTCTATTTATTAAGCTATAAATACTTTCAGCCCGGACCATCCCTTTAATCACCCCCTTTCCCCCTCTTATTTCGTAGCGTCTGGGAAGAAGACTGGTTTGTATACATTTCCCAAATGATGGCCAGGGGCCCCCATCTTTCGCGACCCTGTCATCGTTGAGGAGTATTTATTGTTATGAGTATCCATTCAAAACGATCGCTCGCAGCGGATTGTTAAATGGTGCGTGGTACAAGACATAACGCTTCAAAGTTGGCAATATTTTGGGCTTAGCAACGCTCAATTAACAGGAATGGTAACTGATGGCTCTTACCAAAGTTTGAATATGGTTTGTTGATAGCTGGCACCAGCTTTTAAATTATTGATCAATCTTACATTGCTTTACTAAGAAAACAAAAATTATGAAGCACTAAAGTCATGAATTTTGAATAATATTATTTGCAGTTTCTGACCTTGGTAAATGCATATTAGACATTTACTTGTACTTTATTTATACTTCATATAATTGATGATTTTCCCTCGACACCATGAACATAATACTTCTGATGAACTAAAATTTTTACATCATTTTATTGAAAACAAACAAGTTTTTTGGTACATTCTTTTAAAGTAATTGATTTATTTTAGACTAGTATAGTTTGTTAAATTATTATGACCATATATATTCAGAATGAATTTTTCTCTTCGCTTTCCGATGCAGTATGGTCCCGTAAAAATAGATACGTTGATTTTTTTCACTTCGGAAGTGAACTCTTTCCATCTAAATCAACCAGTCATAGAAGAGAGAGAAAAAATTACATAGGAATATGTAAAACTGTAACAGCGTCGGCAGAAGTTGAAATAAAAATGGGGGCCAAACAGAAGTAAAGATGTCATTCCGATGGAGGGAATACTTGCATTTTGAAATGTTGCAAGTTGCGAAGTTGTGTCGAAGACCCGCTCCATCAAAATCGGGTGAATGACGTGTTATGGCAGATGAAATCCCCGCGCCAAGTCCCCGTGCACGCTGGGGATCAAGCCCCTCATGTACCGGCTAAGATCTGGGCGATAGCAGTATACAAGTTGCACGGCGGCTGTTGCAATGTGTTATAAGACCAGTATTTTGATGGAGTATGACTTTGAACAAGTGTCAGTAAATGTTGGCGACCTCGTTTTTCTTTCGCGGATGTCGGGATCATCTCACATCGTCTGCCCCGTCGATTTCACAAAGTGCACCAAGTAGAGGGTATGCGATTTTGTGGTCAAATGCATTTTCTGGCCGACTCACAGAAGAAGAGTCACATCGAAACCATTTGTAGAAGTAAGACATTTATGAATTCGAAATAAATAGATATAACCAAGATATGCACGATAAAAGCAACATTGTATTTTATTAATTGATTGAACTTAAACGACGAAGTAGGATAAAGGGAATGAACATGAATTGGGATTATAAGCGTCTTTTACAAGACATGTTTCTAACCCTTATTGTGCTTATGGAAACGGGAATTCGATATTCGTGCTACAGTATAAAATTTTTTTTTATTAAAGAGAAATTTCGTCTGGTCATTTTGAACCATTTTTTAAGGAAATTACGTTTTGGTGAAATCAATTCATTTTGAAACAATTATTTCAGCTTTTGACATGATTTCCCCGAAAATACAACCAATTACTTTTAGGAGTCGTCTGCTTTTGGTTGATCAAAGTCATTTTCAGATGTCCCCGCGTCTCACAATCTCGGCAGAGAAGAGTTGACTCGATTGTAGTATCGCTTTCGTCATCATTGGTAACGATAACAATCACCTGCTGGTTTTCCCGCGTGATTCAGCGCGCTAAAATCACCAAGAGTCACGCCTGACATCTTCAATCGCAGAATATATATAGAAAAAACAAAAAAGCAAACGAAATCGTCTTTCATTTTCGTACCAGAGCCTCGTCCCCAATTTTTGCATGTCATTATTGCATATCTATTTGTATTGCTCGTATCTTCCTTCCTTCCATCTCTCTTTCCCTTCTTATTTTCTATCCCCTTTCTTTCATATCTCTTACGAAAACTGGATGCGGTTTTTGTCAGACTGTAAATGTTGACGGAGTCTCTTGTTAGCTATTTTGGAAGTCAAAGTTCTTCTAAAGTTCGTACTACTGTGCTGTTCGTGTTCTCGATGAAAGAAGGCTTTTATTTTTGTCCTCACAGCCTCAAGTTAAAGACACCCCCTCCCATTGGCCACTACGACACTACGACCGATATGAATGATACGAAATATGTTTTGTCGTAAATATGTTTTGGTAACCTACTTCCCCAAGTATGATACCATTTGACATCAACACCTTGGAAGAAAATATTATGATGCATTGTCTAGAGGCGCGTGTTTGGGAACGATGTGCAAAGTTTGATATCTTACAGATCAGGCAATCTGAAAGAAAAGGATAATCATATTTAAAAATAAATTATCCTGTGGTGATGGGTATTTCTCTATTGCAATTGTGTCAAAAATATGATGATCGCCGTGTCTTTTGACACTATGAATACAATTATTGTAAAGAATCAGAAGTATGGTGTTTATTGAGCCTTGTCGCCACATCCCGACCGCGCCTGTTGTATGAATACACATTTAAACACTATAACATGACTAAGAAGACAAAAAGTGACGCGTATCGTAATCACTTAAACATTTGTGAAGATATTGAAATGTTATGTACACATTACAACAATGCAACTTATATAGTAGCTGTCAAGGTTCGGACGGTCGGATATTGAAAATCGATTGGTAATTTTGTTTCAAACGATCTTTTTTCATGATCAACCTTTCGTGTTATTTTTAATTAGTAGGCATATTCTTAACACATGTACATGGAAATAAGTGGTATAAAATCTATTTATTTTCGTCTTGTTAATTCACAGGATGGGAATGGAGCAGATCCACTGACGGATATCTTATTCAAGAAGGAGCCATGCAGTCCTTCCTCGACATCCAGCGACAGCAAAAGCCGACGCGAGAGTGCTTCCATGATGGAGGACTTCTTCTTCGACCCGAAGTCCTCGACGTTCGGTGACATCGACAACGGCCACAGCGTGATCGACAACGGAATGGTCAACGCTGGCCTGCATCAGTTTCCCCACATCAAGGAAGAGATGGATTGTGATTACCAGGGGAGCGTACCACGTGTCCAGTCCGACTGCGGTCCCATGCGAGTGCCTTCCATTCCTATTCCGTGCAGCAATGGCGGTAATGCCAACGCAGCAAGGTTGTCCATGAACTTCCAGTACAGCATGGACATCGTGAATAATAACAATAACAGCCATTGTGGTATGCGCAGGATGTCGGGGTGCAGTCCAGAATCATTGACAGTGGGCGGGGTGACGATCAAACAAGAACCCCTGGACAATCTCCCATCTCCGTGCAATATGCAGTGCAACCCCAACCCCTCCAGTATGCCCATGGGGGTTCCGCCGACACCCCCTGACATGTGTGCGTTGGCCATGGAGACCAAACCCATGATGCATTCCCCGACGTTTCACCACCACCACCAGCAGCAGCAGAACCAGGGACCCGTGTCCAATTCCTTCACCTTCAACATCAACTTGCCACCGATGGACCACCACCACCATCACCACCAAAACAACCAACACTTTCCACCGCAACACCACCAGCACCACCAACCGCACCACCAGTCCTACAGCGGTTTCCCTCCGACCCCACCCAACTCCCATCCCGGCTCCCCAGCGGACATTCCCTTGGGTCTTGAGGGATCGGCCCTCTGTCTCAGACCCCCGCCTCCACCGTATCCTCTGGCGGTTGCCAGCAAGTGTAGCCAGATGTCCCCTGTGACCAGTACCGCCACCCCCACCACCCAAACAGTCAAGTATAACAGGAAGAACAACCCTGATCTAGAGAGGAGACGAATACACCACTGCAACTATCCAGGTGAGTTGAAAAAGTTTAAATAGACATGTATAATTTGCGTAAAGATCATGAGCACTGTAATAGTGTAGTTCTACAGCAAATTCTAAAATTCTTCAACCAACTCAAGGAATTCTTCACCTAGTAGTCCCTTGCCGAGGGCGTCAATTGAGGGGGGGGGGGTTTGCAGGTGGTGATCACCTCCAATGATTTTTAAAACTTGAAAATATTATAGGCTTAATGCAAATATATGATTTAAGAAGCATTGATAAGCACTATAAAACCATTAAACTTGGCATAACAATACTTTTATACGTACAAATTGCAGATTTTTCGGCACTCTTTGCGCTCAAAATTCTGCTTAACATTTTTTTTTCGCTCTTACCCCCGCCCCCCCCCCAATTCCGAACATGAATCGACGACTTCATAGAAACGGAATGATGTGGTCTCTATCGTAGCCTATGGACCTATAAGCCTATCAGGGATTCTTGTTGAAGTTGTAAAGCATTATTGTATCATGTAGGCCTAGACCTAGCCTATCTGATATTTATATTAGGATGGTATTCAATTATGCCAGTGAGACTACAAGTTTGTACGAACAATAGGTGGACTAATATGATAAATATCATTAAAAACGACAATTACACAATTCATTTAATTGCTCACGAATTAACGACAAAGAACTTTCCGTCCTACCAAGGTTTAGACAACCAGGCCACACTTGACCCGTATTCGGTTGAATTATGACAGAAACCTGGCGATTATTGTGTTTTCTCACTTCAGCCAAGTGCCTTTAAATCGTCACCCTAAATGAGCTGTCACTTGTCGGGTACACGTGTATATTCCGAGAGCGACATCGTGACCGAGAACGAGGGATGATAGAAAGGGCTTGGATGATAACCTCGAGGGTGCTTTCTTTCTTTTTTTTATTTTGAAGGGTGAACCCCAAAGGGGCTGTGTCGATAACCTTTTTATTTTGGTGGGGTCAGAACCCAGAGGGGCGGGGTCAAGGCCTGGAGTCATCAATCTTCACTCGACGTGGAGTAAAGAGAGAGAGAGAGAGGGGGGGGGGGTGGATGGATGCAAGAGAAAGAGGGGAGGAGGTGTTTGGTAGGAGAGTAATTGTTGAGGGTCCATCATTAGATTAGACCTATAAGGAATTTCAACTTTATTTATTTTTTGTTTTTTTCCCTTAGATTATTGAAAATAAAATGTTGTATACATATACGTATAATGTATCATTGTATCACTGTGGAAAATGGATAAGTATTCATTTTCTCTATTGCCAATTGCCAAAGTTTCTATACTATTTTTAATTCTTGTTATCGACATGATAATATAATAGAGAGAGTTTTTAACGTATATGGGTTACATATTTCTGGGTGCTTCTGAGATCAAGGGCCTCTCATTTTCCAGTGAACCCTTCCAATTTCACATTTTAATGACTTTATTGTTCTGTGTGTCACTTCAAGGCAAATATACTTCATTTCATTTCAATTCATTGAGAAACTCTTTGCAGGAAACACGGTGTTGTAAGCATTTTGTACGCAAAAATCAGATCGCGGCGGTCACACATTCGGTAACCGACCGAAACTGCGTTATTCTAAATAATGCAATCGTCTCGATCGATATATATTCAGTCTCCTCGACATGTCGGTGACAGAAGCTAACCGGTCACTCGAATAAAAACGTATCACAAACACGCAAATCACAAAGAGATCCAAGGCTAAATTCAGGAATAAAAATATGAATGGAATTATTGATAATAAATCAGCAGCCAACATATTGAGGTTGTTGTTTGTTGGATTTTCATAATCATATTTTTTGGTTCGTTCCACTTCACCATCACACACGGTGAAGGTCAGTGCATTGACAAGTTTATAAAAGGGTGAAAACGAGCCGTTTCATCATGATATGAATCATATGATATAATTAATCCCGTTTTTATCCCATTCTTGTTTAGATGATCTCTTTTTTTTTCTCGTTATTATTCATATTTAGTAATGGTCTTTACGTAGGGCTGTCCTTGTTGAATTGTTAATTGAAATTAAATTGAAAACATTTTCAAAAATACACCCAATTGCCCATTTCCGTGCTCTGATTTAGTTTTCACACCACGTCTTTTCCACACTTTGTTATTTTGTTTGTTGTTGTTACTTGCATGTAGGTTTATGATATATTCAGTTATCAACGATTACACTTAGGCCTATATGCGAATTGGCATTTAATAGGAAACAGCCGTTCGTTTTTTTTTCTAAATTTCAATTCATTGACTCTCCGCCTGTTATGTAGACATTTCATTAGCTGCCAGAAAAAAAAAATCACATACATTACCATGATAACGTACTTGATATTTCTGGTAAGTAATGTTAGACGACAGTGGTAGAAAATTTCTGTTTGCCTTGTAATTTTGTATTGTTGCGTTTGTAAGTGGTATACCTATTAGTATTTTCAAATTGTGATATCGTTTTCATTGGATTTCGTTCAGATTACGCGATTGATGAAGTTGTAAATTAGTCCAGATGTGACTACTCCCGTGAATATGATACGCTTATCAATATTTTGTCAACTTTTTCGTTCATCCCTTTTCCCGTCTTATCTCGTTGGCCTGTATCAGTTTCTAAAGTAAATGAATCCGAGACGCGAAATAATTAGCAGACGATCAATGCTAACTTAGGGGTGATCAGGAGAATATCGATTGATGTTACGCTGAAGACTCGTGTGTTGGCTGTTGACAATATGCCACCTGGTTTGCTCTTTGCCAAGTGTAAAGAAAAAAAAAGAGGAGGGAAGGGAGGAGAAAGAGAGAAGGGGGTGCAGAGAGACAGCGAGAGAGGGGTGGGGTGCGGGAGGGGGAAGGGAAGCGGGGGAAGGGGTGAAGAAGACGACATACAGAACTTAATTTTTCATGATTTTTCCCCAACAATTTTGTCTGTGAATATGATTGGTTGAGAATCATTGTTACTATGGCAACTGTGGGCGAGAACATCCGACAAGTCTTCTCATCATATTATATTAAAATATTTTAAAACATAGTTTATAAAGTAGGCTATTTTTGGCATCATGGAGCTAAAAGGACCTCCATGTCGTCAACCGTTCTAACCTCACACAATTAGCGTTCCCTTCCAAGTTCAATATTTGTCGATTGGGTCCTTTTATATGTACAGATCAGCAACATAAGAGCGAATCGATGATTCTATATTGACTTGCATGTATTGCTCCGATACAAACATACGTCGGGGGAATAATAGAAATGATATTGGGAAACAAAGAAAGGTGTGATGGAGAGATGCGAAGATTAAATTTACCCAAGATTGTTTACTGAAGTGATATTTTCATTGTATTATCCCGATCAAGTTCACTTTTCTCAAATGTCTTATTGACATTTCGTCAGTGATATCTTGCCCTGCCCAGAAGAAAAGAAGAGTCTTGTGTAATTATCTACATTTAGGCTTACTAACAAACCGAATCCAACTTTAAAATGTCAATTTTCACGTTAAAATCCTCAAAAGAGACATCGTTTTTTTGTTGTTGCTAGATCGTCATAATTGCCCTATTGCTGTTGTCGAATAATATTTCATGATTTGAAAATCGTTTACTTGTATAAATTTACAGTATCGGTTTTCAAGTGCGGAACCGGTGATGATGGTGAGACCATTCTGTCAGTCTCGGTTTACGAGTTCGGTTAGAATATTGAGAAGAAAGTCGATGCGGTCTCGTGATTCGGATAATAATAATAATAATAACAATAATATAGTGTATTTATATTGCGCACATATCCACCTTGTTAGGTGCTCAAGGCGCTCCTATATTACCCGGCTAAGCTAGGCGTTCATAGCGCACACAGCTTTTTAAGGAATTACTTCCTACCGGTACCCATTTACCTCACCTGGGTTGAGTGCAGCACACTGTTGATCAGTTTCTTGCTGAAGGAAATTACGCCATGGCTGGGATTCGAACCCACGACCCTCTGTTTCAAAGTCCGAAGACTAATCAACTGGGCCACAACGCTCCACAATCAGTATCCGCTTTATGTCAAGAGCGAGACCGAAGACTGGGGTTCGCAACAAGCTTCATATACTGTACATCATAAATGTACTAACATGAATGAGAAGTCATTTTACATTTCATATCTTTGATTTTGCAGTGAGATTGCATTTACGGAGATTCAATAGTATGCCTCGACGAGGCCCTCAATTTCTGCACTATACAAAATAAACCACTATGCCTTGGGTCTTTGTAATTCCCTTTTAACGTGAAGTTATTTTTTTCTGATGACGATGATAAACGAATGCAATTGATGTAAAGTGTGGTTTGTGCCTTTGTGGGTGTGGTCACAAAAACAACATCATTCATTTCTATTGTAAATGATGACACATCGTATATAATGATTTGACAAGTATGAGAAAATAATGTCGCAATTACCACATTTCGGCTGAAAAGAGGTTGTCGATACACAATTTCAAATGGGTGTTGTAAGGTGTCTGTTAAAGTTAATGGGGAAATACATGTATAGTGTTTAGCTTTACAAATAAATTCAAACAAAAAATGCTATACTAAAGTATTACTACTTCTGATGATGATATTACAAGATCAACAAAACTAAATGATAACAATCAAATTGTTTCCCCATTTGTCCTGAAAGAACCATAGATACCAAGTTCATAAATACCACTGGTTTTGTATTGAGCATGTTTATGAGAGGAGAATGAACTATTATAGTTCAACAGCCTCCAACTAAGCATCATGAATTTTAATATCATATCTTTCAATAACTTATATTTTGTCCGCCACCCTTTTTGTCTCACCTGCATAGCAGAGTGAGACTATAGGCGCCGCTTTTCCGACGGCGGCGGCGGCGTCAACACCAAATCTTAACCTGAGGTTAAGTTTTTGAAATGACAGCATAACTTAGAAAGTATATGGACCTAGTTCATGAAACTTGGCCATAAGGTTAATCAAGTATTACTGAACATCCTGCCTGAGTTTCATGTCACATGACCAAGGTCAAAGGTCATTTAGGGTCAATGAACTTAGACCATGTTGGGGGAATCAACATCAAAATCTTAACCTAAGGTTAAGTTTTTGAAATGTCATCATAACTTAGAAAATATATGGACCTAGTTCATGAAACTTATACATAAGGTTAATCAAGTATCACTGAACATCCTGCATGAGTTTCACATCACATGACCAAGGTCAAAGGTCATTTAGGGTCAATGAACTTTGGCCGAATTGGGGGTATCTGTTGAATTACCATCATAACTTTGAATGTTTATGGATCTGATTCATGAAACTTGGACATAATAGTAATCAAGTATTACTGAACATCCTGTGCAAGTTTCAGGTCACATGATCAAGGTCAAAGGTCATTTAGGGTCAATGAACTTTGGCCAAATTGGGGTATTTGTTGAATTACAGCCATAAATTTGAAAGTGTGTTGGTCTAGTTCATAAAACTTGGACATAATAGTAATCAAGTATCACTGAACATCCTGTGCGAGTTTCAGGTCACATGATCAAGGTCAAAGGTCATGTAAGGTCAAAGAACTTTGGCCACGTTGGGGGTACTTGTTGAATTGCCATCATATCTCTATAAGTGTATTGGTCTAGTTCATAAAACGTGGAAATAAGAGTAACCAAGTATCACTGAACATCTTGTGCGAGTTATAGTAGTTTTCAAAATCAGCACTGCTGCTATATTGAATCGCGTGATGCAGGTGAGACGGCCAGAGGCATTCCACTTGTTCTCCCCTCCCTATCTCTCTCTCTCACACACATTATATTTCTTTCTAAAATTTGTAAAATTACATATCTTATTTCATTCTACGATTAAAACCACATGTATAGTTTATTTACGTTCTTTGCAACGCACAATTTATCAATACACATTTGAGTAGGGCATTGATTAAAAAATATAATGGGATAGTACAATATTTCCTGAACAAGCAAAGCGTTGACGGATTTTTCCGCTATCCAGCAGCGATAGGAAGAAAGCACACTTTCTTTATAAATATTAATTTATTGTTATTATTTGGTGTGGTGTGGTCAGTCGTAGAGGATGACGTTCACTGTGTGGGCGGATTAAATGAGGGGGGGGGGGAGGGAGGGATAATCGGCGGTGGTTCATTGGTCTAGGCATGTATGGTCATAATGGGAGGGGGTAGGGGAGGGGTCATCGGCGGTAGTTCATTGATCTAGGCATGGATGGTCGTAAGGGGGGGGGGTCATCAGGGGTGGTGCATTGGTCTAGGCATGGATGGTCGTAAGGGGGGGGCGGTCATCGGGTGTGGTGCATTGGTCTAGGCATGTGTTGTCATAATGGGAGGGGGTAGGGGAGGGGTCATCGGCGGTAGTTCATTGATCTAGGCATGGATGGTCGTAAGGGGGGCGGTCATCAGGGGTGGTGCATTGGTCTAGGTATGTGTGGTCATAATGGGGGGGGGGTCATCGGGGGTGGTGCAGGCATGTATGGTCATCATCATAGGTGGTAAAGCTCCCAGCAGTCTACTTCCAATCCAACGGAATCTGCAAACGAGAGACGGGGCAATCCCGGCCTGATCCGAGGGTCCGTGTTGCCTAATTCCTCGACAAGGACTCCTGGGGTTCAGAAAGTGAAAGTGCTCGATATGTACGACGGAAGATCGCAGATTGGAAACGAAATTCGAAGATGTAGGAAGCTATAAACGCAGGAGCCTTATTTGGAATTTTAACAGAAAATATAGAAAAGCGTTTCTTTTTAAAAGGTAAATTGAAAACAAATAAGAGAGAGAGAGAGACAGACAGAGACAGAGACAGAGATAGGCACAGAGATAGAGAGAAAGATGAACAGAGATACAGAGGGGGGTATTGTGATTTTCTTATGGAAGGAGGGGGGGGGGTTAAAAGGGAGAGACGGGAGTAGATTGGCGGTGTTTAGAGAGAAGGAGCTACACAAAAAGTTGGATAATTCAATACTCCAACATGTTCCCCTACAGCTGACATCATCATGTCTCATTCAAGGTTTTTCTAGTGTCCACTTATCATACTCATGATTTGGGCGCCATTTTGAATGACAGAGAGAATCACCATAATCTCTGTTGTAGCATTCATCTTGATGTCGCCCACGGCAGCGGCCCTTCAAGACAAGTATTGTGTAGTCTAATCGAAGTACATCTACAGGGTTATCTGATGAAGCTTTGGACAGATTGAAGTACGGTCTCCATTAGACTTTTTTCATCGTGTCTTGCGGCAGGTGAATGGTTGGTCGGAAAATGAATGGACTTGGAAGGATGAAGCTAAACTTGAGCATCATGGTACTCTGATTATATCATTATACAGGACCATCATTGTACAGGACCAAATATGATCGTTTAGGGGGCTTACGATTTAGGAAAGCACAGTCGTATTCCCCACCACCCATCCACCCATACGCACTTTGCATCGCTTTTAAGATTATGACATGGATGATAGATGCCAATACTAATCTCTTTAAACACTTCAAACGAATAGGCCTAGACCTACTGCACATAACTGGACACTGGGTCTTTAAATCACAGAGCTAGTTTCATGTTTAAAGGGGAATCCAACCCAAATAAAAACTTGTTTTTATAAGAAAAAGAAAAATCAGACAAGTTGATAGGTGAAAGTTTGAACAATATTGGACAAACACCAAGAAAGTTATGAATTTTTAAAAGTTGTAAATATTGGTAATCACTATACTCATGGAGACTTCAAATTGGCCGCATATGGGATGTCATAGTGATGTAAGGCAAGGACTACTCTTCCATGTACTCCAATACATATTATGGCTAAAATGTCATTTTTCCCAAAAGTTTTACTTCAAATTATATTTTTCTTTCATGAGGACATTAAACAATATACTACCTGGGTTATATTTAGATTACTGCCCCAGGGGAATGGGTACTTAAGAGAAAACCACAAATTTGCCTGATAATAAAGTACATGGCCTATGGGAAAGTTGTCCTTGCCCCTTGTCATAATTTACTTACCCAGTTGCCAATTTGAAATGTACATACTATTAGTGATCTCAATTTTAAAGCAGCTATAACTTTCTTATTGCTTGTCCGATATCTTTCAAACTTTGACCAATCTGTTTAATTTATTTTTCTCCTTGCCAACAAAACATTTTATGGCCAAGGCTGGATTCCCCTCACTCGTTGGCTGGATGATGTCATGAAAACCCGGAGATCAGTTTGTAATGCGGTATCGTACTCGCTTACGCAGATAGGGATTCACAAGCGTATCTTATGCTCTCGAAACTACCGTCTTCAATTTTAAGATTGTTATTATTGGTACAAATGATTTGGTAAGTGCCCTTCAACGATAATAATCAATACATTGAGCCCAATTTATTTCATTACCTTTTTCCAAATTTTCGACTGTCTATGTAATTGCTGTCTGTTTTCAACGGACAAAGGTATAATTCCAGGTCATGGGCTGTTCTTGTGATCATCAATTGAAGTTTAGAAATGAATTATCCCGTGTCATGACATAATTTGTAGTTTATTGTACATTTCTATTCGCGCTACTGACTATCAATGGTTGGCTTGACCCTTTAGGATCAAGCGCTCTGAATATCTAAAGCCAGGGATAACTTGAAATATGGAACGAGCTTGATTTTGGCCTTGATCGGTCGGGAAAAATATCGTACTTTCGACAAGCGCAATATTGAAATTCAGTTGAGATAACATAAAGCGAATGCCAGATAGAGAGGGTGAGGGGAGGGGGAATGGGGGGGGGGGAGGGCAGAGATAGAGGGGATCGTGAGGAAAGATGAACGGGTTAGGGTCTTTGGGACGTGGCGTGGGGCATTTTTTGTGACCATTTTCTCTGAAAATATACAGAATTACGTTAGTACCATTACCATACTACCATTCGACAGAGATCATGGTCGTTAGCCGATGATCCTGTCTTGTGGTAAATGATATTCACCATTAAATGTTCATTGGTGATTATTTAGCGCGTAAGAAAGGTTCATTAGTCGCTCTTAAAGTCACTCTTAACTTAAGAACAGCTTTCTGGAACAACCCCTCCCCCCATGCAGGTCACGATTTCAGTTATGTAAAATGACACAAAAGACATAGAAAACAAATTAACAACCTCCAAGGAGAACAAATAACCCGAGTATGTACACGTAATGTGCAGTTATATCGTTGAATAGAACAAAAAAATGATACAGAGATTTGGAAAAGAAATGGCAAGGTTTACCACATAGAAATTGACTATTGTGCATTGTGAGGAGGCATGGTAAGGGATCAACTCTATATGGCCAAATGACGTCATGAAACTTGCAACAATGGTTCCTTAATTTCAATTTACCAGGATATGCTGATAGAATCATGTATGGCCTGCGGACATGTCCGTGACGTTGCGTTAATGCTACCTGAGTGGGTAGTTTCACCTTTTTTTTAAGTTATCGAAATATAAAAATAATAAACTTTTTTTTTACAATACCGAAAGAAAAAAATGTGTGAATTGTTTTTTTTTTGCGAGGAACGTTTCTTTTGTTTCTCATTCGATTGTTGTGGGGGTTCTCAGGCAATTGAACTTCAAAGCAATCAAAACGATGCATAATGCGGTTCCATGGCTATCGTTTTCCCGTTAAATATGATATATAAATAATGGGGTTTTTTGACATTCAGATTGATCTGTAGTCTGGATATAAATGTTATTTTGTCATTTGTTAGGAATGTTATGATTTTAGTGAATAACTACTAATTACAACCTATTGGAGCTAATAGCTTCATGTTTCAACTGGTGCCCTCTACACTACGTACACCTCATTACGTATGTGTTACATTCACACCAACGAAACTGGGTCCTAACCGATCGATCGTCTGTCATTGGTAATAACATAATAACATTTCTCGGTCTGGAGTTGGGTTCGACGGTGTGATTGTATGGTAAGCATTGACGATTCCGAATATTGCTAGAGAGACAAAACCCCAAAACTGGCAACCATTTCTACATCTTGATTTGACTTAACGCGTATCATGACATTCCGATCCCACTCAGGAATAAAAAAAAAGATGATTCTTCCAAATATTGTTTGTTGCCATGGTTTTCATTGAGGGATACCGGAAACCTAGGGAATTATCTCTTTCTGAAAGTAAATATGCTCAGCCTTGTCCTACGTCAGCTTAGATGGAACTCACTTGTCGCTATTATTTGATTTCAATTCTAGTCGGTTCTATTCATAACAAAAATTGACTGGATCAAAATAAAAAGGTGTCAAATTTGATTGGCGTGTCAAATCCACGCAGCGCTTTGGACAAAACAGGGCTGCGACTCAAATAGTTCGGAGATTTTATTTCTTCTGCATGGATGACAAATAGCACGCTGTGTTGCTTACAAAACAGCAAGGCATAATATTAGCCAAAGCAAAACATGGTTAATATTATTGTTTGTGTCTGAGATTAATATTTGCCATAGTCCTCATTGGTATAGACCTACATAATCTGGGTTCCAAAAGAAACTTATCAAACTTCACAAGCGCACTACACAAAGTCCACTCAGTCAAAATGAACAAAAGTTCAGTATGACCATCGGCATGATTATTGATTGCCTCAATAACTAAGAAGTTACGAGAAATTAAAATTAACATTTTAAACACACCTATTGAGGTCAAATTAATAAAACATGCCGATATAGGACATGTGTGAATTTTGTTAAACTGGGAAGTTTTGTGACTTTGGAGTCCGGAACCAATGCATTTGATGGACTACAGCCTCCTTGTGATTAACCAAATCTCTTTAATTATTGACATGTGCTTAGTAAAGATCATTGAAGCTAGCCTGTGTCAAAATTTTGTTCATTTTGACAGAGTGGAAATTGTGTATTGCGCTGGTAAAGTTTGACAAGTTTATCTTTTAAACCAGTTTAGTAAGCGGTTTCGTCTTTCCCAATTTTTCCAATCTCCCCCTCACATAGGAAACTATCATGATAATTGGAGGTTTTTTATAAATGTATTCGAGGAGTCATTCCATTAATCCGGCGAATGTTACACACTTGTCTGTTGCGAAATTCAGTGGACGGTCTTCTCGAAACACTTGCACACTTTCTGGTTTCTCAACACCCTCCATTTAGGCAACTTTTCTATGAAGATTATATAAGTATTACATTTCTATAGCGTCTAATGCGACATAATCAAGACGTTTTACATCTTATAAATGTAATCGAAAATATATATTGTCTAGTAACAATTACAATTTACTTAATTGATGTACACTTAATGAATCAAGTGTACTTTCTTGGAGATTATCATGATCATTGAAGACGAAACGTGTCTACGTTAATACAAATTATTACTCACGATCCCGTCATTTATCTCAATTGAAATGATATATTGATGGAATTAACAAATAAAAACAATTGTGAAGTTAAGCATTTGAAACTGTGGGATTTGCTATTTTGTTATCGGAAATGAACGTTTTATATTTGACCTCATAACAATAACCCCCCTGGATCTTAAAAATCGCAACCTTGATACCTTGTCACTTTGCGCCCTTGCTATGTTCTCGACCTTTCAAAATGCAAACTTTTATGTTGCAGGAGAATAGAGCAGACGGATCAAATGATTCGAGCATTGTCAAATAGAGAAAAACATTCGTCATTGTTGGAGAACTGCAGACAGATTTTAAATGTCTAATGTACCTGAACAAAATGTAACAGCAGTGACGAAATAGAAAGGTGAAGATAGATGATCAAGATCATGGTAACATTAAAATGCCGAGCTCCTTTCTTTGTCATTTTTTTTGTAAGCATGGAAAGAGCTTTCAAAAACTGAATACACCCACGTAAGAAGCAAAGGTGCAACCTTGGAACGGCGATGAATGTTGGAAAACATACTTATTAGTGCAATAAATTCCATCTCCCTGCCTCACTTACGTCAGAATCATGAACTTTTTCAAATTATATATTCATTGAATACAATTACTTTTGAGGCATTGCGGTGTCATGGTGGCTCGCTATTACTTAGGACATTTTCAAATTATGTTCAGCAATGCTTACGATCTTGGCCAAAAAGTAATTTTTTTTAAATGTAACTATATATTTTGAGAATAATTGAGGAGAAATTAGTTTTCAAATAGAAATTAAAAGTGAAATAACGTTTGCATGATTGGAGTGGATTTCTTAATACTGCCCTTGTAGATCTCTTTACTTTCTGATAGTCATTTTCTGATACATCCGTCGTTTCATATTGGTCATGTTAGTCATGTTAATATCCTCTCATTTTGGGGCAATACATTTTTTTATTATTAGATCTCCTTTTGATGGTTACATCGTCATCGTCATCGTCATCTTGATCATAATCCCCGTCGTCTTTGTTATTGTTTTATCATTAATATTAATATTATTATTATGATTATTATTATTATTGTCATTAAATATTATCATTGTTATTATTATTATTATTTTTATTATTATTATTATTAATATCATTATTATTATTATTATTATCATTATCATTATCATTATTATTATTATTATTGTTATTGTTATTGTTATTGTTATTATATTATTATTTATTATTATTACTATTATTGTTATTATCATTATTATTGTATTACTGCTAAATCTAGCCTCCTGACATTTTTTAGATACCTGATAACCGTCACACACCACGTGTTTGATATGGCATTCATGCCGCATATTTTCACTATAGTATACATGATTTGTATGTAAATGCAGTGGAAACGGGAACAGATTAACCGATATATGTACTTTTTGTAGAATGTAATTTACTGGGATATATAGATGCGCTTTGTGAATTGAAGACGGATGAAAGCATTGCTTTGATGATTATCTAATTCGTTTGTCATCACTATCATCAATACAGAGCATGATCGATTGATGTGAAACGTTTTTAACAAAGAAAAGTATATCAAGGGTTCCAAGTGCAAGGTCAGTCTCGCATTTGAGAATAGAGATCAGAGAGAGAGAGATATGGAGGAGTTAAACGGGGGGGGGGGGGGTAAATAGAAGTAGGGTGGGGGATAGAGAGAGAAAGATAGTGAAAAGATAGTTCTATTCCCTATTTTTTTCGTAGTTACAAATGACATGCCATGCCCCGGGGCGCGACACAAAATATCAAATGACGCTAGTTTAATAGCCACTGTCGTGAGTTCATCCAATTCGCCATATGTATTTCTCTTTATGACAATAATCCTGCATAATATTTGTTTACTGTTAATCGAAGGCTCTTTGAAGAACCCTGTCTTCTTATCTGATGTACTATTTGTGAGTGGCAATGGTGTGATCTTTTATGCACAGGTGATTTAGTACGGTTAACTAAAGGAACACCACTTATCGTTGGTTCTGCGGAAAATTGATTGTCAGCTAATGAGTCGGTAATCATTTTCAGGGTCATTATTTTCCATTGCCATTGGCCATGGCTCATTTATCTTGAAAATCCAATGTCAGTGCTTCCATTTGTGTTCGTAAGCAATCGTTCTAAGCTCCCAAAGTCCCAGATGCTTAATTATTTGCAGCAGAGTGGTAAAAATCAAAACAAGTGCTGATTGATTTGGACGCACAAGTTCTCATCCTCTGTAAGTTTGTTTTGCCGAGGTATAATTGAAAATTGAAGTTTTGAATAGGCCAATTTTATTTTCGAATTTATGGATCAGGCTCTCTGAGCCATAATCATGGAAGTGCGCTGAACGAGTGGTCTTTGGCACCAGCGTTTAAACATTTAAGTTAGGGGGTTCGATTCCGTTACTAGAATGCCAACTGGTATCTCAATCAAATGATGAGAATGGTTTAGAAATTGTTGATACTCATGTTCGCACACATTTTTTTAAAAAGATAGAATGATCATACTTATACTCGGCATTCAATCTTTACCTGACCTTTCAACCAAATTGTTTCCATACTCATCTATTTTGCTATCCAAGTCATCCAACTCATTCATACACATTGTTGACTTCTCCAAATTTTCATCCAACGAATCACCCAACATATTATCCAATACATAATCCAAGTCTTTATCCAACTCGTCACCCGACTCGTCATCCATCTCATCATCCAAATCGCCATCCAACTCTTCACCCAACTCGTCATCCAACTTGTCATCGACTTCCTCACCCAACTTGTCATCCTCTTCCTCGCCCAACTCGTCACCAAACTCGTCACCCAACTCGTCACCCAACTCGTCATCCAGCTCGTCATCCAACTCGTCATCCAACTCATCATCCAACTCATCATCCAACTCATCATCCAACTCATCATCCAACTCTCCACCCAACTCGTCACCCAATTCATCATCCAACTCGTCAACCAACTCGTCATTCAAGTCATCATCCAAGTCATCATCCAACTTGTCACCCTACACGTCACCCAACTCGTCATTGAAATCGTCATCCAATTCATTATCCAACTCGACACCTAAATCTTCACGCAACTCATCATCTAACTCGTCATCCAACTCTTCACCCAACTCGTCATCCATCTCGCCATTCTACTTGTCATCCAACTCGTCACCCAACTCATCATCCAACTCGTCATCCATCCCGCCATCCAACTCGTCACCAAACTCGTTACCCAACCCGTTATCAAACTCGTCATCAAACTCGACACCCAGTTCGCCAACCAAATTCGTCACCCAACTCATTATGCAAGTCGTCACCCAACTCGTCATCCAACTCGACACCCAATTGGTTATCCAACTCGTCACCCAAATCGTTATCCATCTCGCCAGCCAACTCGTCATCCAACTAGTCACCCAACTCGTCACCCAACTCATCCAACTCGTTATCCTACTCGTCATCCAACTCATTATCGAACTCGTCATATAAATCGTCATCCAACTCGTCATCCATCTTGCCATCCAACTCGTCCTTCAACTCGTCACCCAACTCATCATCCTACTCGTCATTCAACTCCTCACCCAACTCGTCATCAAACTTGTCATGCAACTCGTAACCCACTCCTCATGGCATGCCTACCCAATTAATACCCTTATCTTCATCCAGTCGTCATCCAACTTATCCTTAGACCCATCATTAACCACTGCTGTATGAAAGTCATTTTCGGAGAAAGGATAGTTGAAGATTGTGATGCGTATTACTGCTCGCAGATACGTTTTGATAACACGTTTTGTTTGATTTCTTAATTTGACATGCTTCTAACTACTATACTCAGCGAGGTATTGAATAGAACTATCCACATTGATTCCAATTGGCATGGGATGTAGGACGGGTTCAAACCCATATTAGTTGCCCTCAGGAAAATAAACATGTCAATACCTACTTCCCCATGATATCCACATTATCGAGTCAGATAATAAATGAGTTGTCATTATAAGTTGCGGCCATTCTGATCGTATATGTGTGCCACTGCATGACAATGCTTTGACATTGTGGTGTTAGAGTCAGCATGGACCCATTTTTAAAAAAGTCCATGGGGTCAGTAAGCTAGTTTGGACAAGTAGTGTATTATTCTGTTATTATTTCCCACCCGTAGTATATTAAGCTGAAATAGTTTGACAATCTGCAAGAATTAATTTGATTTTTTCAAATCGCGTCTCTGTTCACCATGTTCACTGCTATCGAACGTCTTTTCGGTCTCCGTATTAAAAAGATAATGTGCTTATAAGATATGAAATAATTACTTGATGTTTCCTGTTGCGTACTGTCCTTTCATTTCTCACATCCATTGTGCAGTAGGAAAGCGGGTTTAATACAATATTTTGCGAAAAGGAAAATCTTTTCCGTTATCGTAAAAAAAATCTGCGTCAACATGATCAATGTAGAATTGAATAAGCTCACGTGTCCCTTTTACCATTTCATTTAATTAACTTTCAATGTCATCATCTTGGCTAATTGGTTGAACAAAGCAATTGCAACCCATAATCACCACCACAAACTGTGCGTAGTAGTGTTTGCTTGTAATCAATGCTGCATTGGAGGAGCTACGAGTTGATGCATAGGTGTTAAAGGTTCGAGGTTTGAGACCTGGGACCTGTTTCATAAAGAGTTTCAACCGTCGAAACTTTAGCGTTATTGTAAATACAATGGAAAGCTTGATGGTAATAGCCGCAGGCTGAGCCCTCAGTCCATTGCAGGTGACATAATGGCAAAGTTTCAAGAGTTGTATTAAAGCCCTTTACGAAACGGTCCCATTGTCACGTCTTTCGGATGGTGACGTTAAAGGTCGGTCCTAGACATTGACCATGCCGCAATTATTGATACACGTTTGTGAAAATTTAACAATTCAAAAATTTATAAGACTTTGTTTGATTCCTTTGCCTGTGTGCCGAGATCTAGTCTAGTGAGGTACCCTGCATGCATACGCGAGCTCTCACCTGGAATACTATTTATACCCGCTAGGTCATGAGAGGGGCAATGGAGACGAAATACCTGTAGATAGTAAGTGGCAGGTATGCTGATTGTCCCGCGATAATGATTTTCCTTTTTCATTTATTTCGTCTATGTTCCCCGGTTTTCCAGTCGCACACCTCCCTTTTCTTACTTCATTTATTCAATGTTATTCCATGCTGAAATTATCAGTTAGAATGCTAGGGATCGTTGGGGGTAAAGGGGACAGGGTGTGGTATTGGGAGAGGGGTGTGGGAGAGGCTGACGTGAGGTATGGGTGTAGGAATGTCAAGGACGCTGATGTAAAAAATAGATTTTAGAAAGAAAAAAAAAGCTAAAATGGGCAAGATAGAAATAGTCTTTGAGCACGAAAGATCAAGAGTTGGGAGATACAATGACAGTGATTATTGGAAATTCAATGTGCAATTCAAATGTGAAAGGGAAAGTGCAAAATGCGGACTGAGCCCACAAATAATGTCGTGTGTTATTAAGTCATATTTCTCCATTATTCATGTCATTCAATCCAATGAAGTATAAAAAAAAATGCAAACGAAACGATGATATTCAATATATTTGAAAGGAAGAACACAATTATCCAAGAAAGAAATCTTCTTTGCTCATGCCGATATCTATTTTTTTTTTTTGTCTGTATTTTCCAAAAGTCTGAAAATGACAGGTCTCTCTTTGAACTTGTGAACTAATAATCATATTTACAGTAACCACAAATATTGCAGCTCTGTTTGTGTGGCTTTGTGGCTTCTCTGATATTGTTTAGTAAGTAGACCATAGACGTCACTCAAGCCTTGGGCAGAACCAAGCTCTGTCTATACCGTGTCATATGGGCATACATCTACGCAGTTATCATGTTAGTTGTCTCGCTTCGCTGATATCATGGCACATGGCCACTGGAATGGTCTTCACGCCAGGTAAATCCGATCATGACTGATTTCATTTTCAGCTGCCTTTCTATTGTGTAACACGACATTAAAGATGTTGAACATTCGTATTCTATTCTATGCAGGTTGCACCAAAGTCTACACGAAGAGCTCGCATCTTAAAGCCCATCAACGGATCCATACTGGAGAGAAACCTTACAGGTGAGTTTAGAGATGGTGCATATTAAAATATAAGGTCTATCATCATGGGACACCCACCCTTCCCCCTTGTACCCCTTCCACATCCTATGATTTTTCATCCTCATATTTTATTATCACGACACGAACATCAACTTTTCGGTTGAGGAAATTCCGCGATTGCTCTAATTTTGTTATGATTAATGGGGTTGTAAGCGGCAGACAGCCCTTTTATCTCAATGCGAATAGATCAATCGAAGCAGAAATTGGCCCCACATTATATCATAATAATGTTGTAAAAACTCTTTTCATAACACGGCTTCATGAATGTTATTCATTTTAGGTAAACAAAAGACTACCTGTCATCGTATTGATAATGATATTATTAATTAGTCGAGGCATGTGTGAACTTATAATGTAAACATCTCTCTTAAAAACTCTTCCGCCGCCTTCTTCCATTTCTCTTCACCCGTTTTCAATTATTTTCTCCTCTATTTTCCTCTCAATGCTTGGGAAACCACAGTGAAGCAGTCGCTCTAGCACTGCGCCTACACATTTATCTACTACAATAGTGATATATTTAAATAATGTCCAGTGCTCCGGGGGTTAAAGAAAAAAAAAACTGAAGGAAATATTTTTTTAAAGGTAAACTTTCGATTAGATAACACGTGAATGACATCTGATATTTTACTCACCTCCACAATATTGACTTAAATTAGTTAGTTTGGTTTGCTCATGCGCAGTCACTGGAGCAGCC
This sequence comes from Lytechinus pictus, assembly GCF_037042905.1. Taxonomy (NCBI): domain Eukaryota; kingdom Metazoa; phylum Echinodermata; class Echinoidea; order Temnopleuroida; family Toxopneustidae; genus Lytechinus; species Lytechinus pictus. The sequence goes on from NC_087249.1 coordinate 43,334,300, forward strand.
AAAACAAGAGATTAGAGATTGATCAGCTCAAACAAAAGGACCTATTTCAAGTTCACAATCGGTTTCTGGGTCAGAATAATCCATGCAAATTGAGTGATATTTATTTATTGTAATGCTCTAAAAACATCGCCTTCCTGTTTTGAAATAAAAGGAGGAGAAAAAAGGTTATTGAAATTCGGTAGACCAGAGTAATTGCTCATTCATTTTGTGCACAATCTTCAGTTGCGTCAGATGATGAAAAGATGAACTAATTTTGTTCAGCTTCACCAGAGTGCGAGTTTAAAAATCTCCTTTTGTTTAGTTACTTACAACAGGGTGCTTTCAGAAAGAGATTTCCTCCAACTGAACCCCCCCCCCCTATAAAGCTTTGGTAACTAGGGTCAGTAATTTTTTTTTTTTTGTGCAGGTGTTTCTGCATTTATTGAAAATTCAATATATGAAACACAGTAATCATAATGAGTATAAAGAAATACAAAAATAAATGAAATAATTACAAATTGCGACGATTACATAATAGAAGAATAATTTACATAGATATACATGTAAGCAATAATATATAAAATAAAATGCAGTGGCTAGCTATCATAAGCAAAATGCTTGAGAGAATAGCAGCCAGAGGAAGGCAGCTACATGAAAACCATTGTAGAGAAAAATTCATGGGTCTATAATAATGATGTCACATAATTATTTGAAATGTTAAGAAAAAAGGGGGAGAGGGTAAAGGGGTCAGGTGAAGTAATATGAATTATACTCGAATACCATCTAATCATTCCATTATCACAAACGTGTACGCTGTTAAAACGAACCAATAATTTTGCAGAAAAAAATACAGAATCATTCTGTAAATTGTTATAACATGACGTTTTCTGCAAGTTAACAGAATGGGAATATTAAAAAAAGATTAAAATATAGCGGTAAATTTGTTCGGTTTCACACACCATATTCACTTTTTCTGTTATGTTACACAATGTAAGCTTACAGTTATTCTCGAGGCTATGCTGCTGGAACAAGCCTTTATAACAGAGTATATGCAACATTCGTGCTAGCTAGAAGTAGCTCGATATCATTTGTACTGACAATGAATACATTTAAGTTTAATGAATTGGTAACATTTCGTTTCTGCATTATGAATTATTCTAATGCATTTATAAATCACATTCCGTGTATACGAACACCACGGGTATATATTTTTATTTGTGTCTGATGTCATTAGTACTGCATGGGGTATATTTCACAAAGGGAATTTCCACACTATTGGAATATGAATTATTGTCATGCTAAAAAGCAAAATGTATTTCATTGTACTGTGAATTGTTGGTTATCGTTGGTTTTTTTTTATTATCGAATATCCACAAAACAGCATACACAATGGCACTGACATGGAAAATATTTACTTTGCACATTTATCAATTCTTGTGGATAATCGCCCCCACCAAACGTTTCAAAGTTTGTTATTCTGACCATGACTCCAACAAAATGTCACAAGTCCAGAGAATGTCAACTTCTGGCTTGTCTTTAGTTATTTCGTCTGCTTCATTAGACGCAACCTCGTAGTTATGAAATTATTGTAAGATGAGGCATTAAGCAAATAATACTGCACGCGGGGTCTGTAAGTTCAATACCATCGTTTTTTCTGTCCAGATATGCAAACAACTAAGTTTCCTCCATGTGCTTTTTGTAATTCATTTGTTGAATATTGTAACATTCAAAATCTGCAAGCACGGACTCAGATTTGACAGTTGGACCAAAACCTGTCTCGAGTGAAGAAAAGACTCCAAAATCTCCCGCAGACTACATCATACCCTGCTCTTTCCCCATCTCTTCTCCCCTATCTCTCTCTTCTCTCTACCCCGTCTCTCTATCTCCCCTAGTCTCTCTCCATTTCTCTTTCTCTCTAGCCCTCCATCCTCGATATTCTCCCTTTCTCTCAACATGTTGACTCTCTCCCGTTTCTCTTTATTCTCTCCCTTCCCCCTTCATATTGATATCATTCACTTTATCTCCCCTGACAAAACACATATTTATAGTGTTTAAGCCAAGTTTTAATGGCATACCCATCACTCAATACTTCCTAAGTTGAGAACCAAAATAACGAATAAAATAATCCATTCATTTTCATTTGATTTAATTCATTTCACACAAATTAATCAAATACAAAACATATAACGTATTTCGAAACGGCATAATGCAGATTAACAACAAAAAAAAGACTCCAACAAAACAACCTAAGGGCATGAAGGGGGTGGACCTAGATTGTTCCTAATAGGCACTTCTTTACTGTAATTGGAATAAATATAATGTTTGACAATCAACCACCTTTACTTACTGTCGGCTTCACTTTCCCAAATGTTATTTTTGTTTTGTTTTTGTCGAATCCACCGAAAGATAGAAAGAAAAAAAAAATCTTTCAAAATCCGTTAAAATGACTCGAGGCGTGCATAAAATCGCCATTCAATTTGAACGGATCACAAATTGTGGAACAATATTTCATGCTTGAGTAGCTCGAAAATATTGCATTGTTGGTGTAGTTCAAGGTTGCTCCGCACTTTTTATTGAACATTAATGGAACAGAAATTGAGAGCACCCGTGCGATGCCGCGCTAAATCCTCATTTTCTATAAGGTGTCATTTACCGTGTTAACCGACAATGAACATTAATTTCAAATGAACAATGATAAGATCATGGATGTTAAATGACAGAGGTAAATTTTAGTTCTGGTGAATCATGGTTATCATAAATGAACTGTGACGAATGGTATATGATTTCATAACCCAAAATGACTATGTATTCAGAGCATGTCCCTTATCTAACAGATTTACAGTCTAAATAAGCTTGGTAGATGACTTAATTGGGTAAAAAATATTCTGTCAATTTATAAAGATATGGTTGCTGAATCTCCGATCAATATCTTTTTACTCGGTAAATATATATATATTTATATATATATATATACAGTATATATATATATATATATATTATATATATATATATATATATATATATATATATATATATATATATATATATATATATATATATATAGATAGATAGATAGATAGATAGATAGATAGATAGATAGATAGATAGATAGATAGATAGATAGATAGATAGATAGATAGATAGATAGATAGATAGATAGATAGATAGATAGATAGATAGATAGATATATATATATATATATATATTGATAGATATATACTTATAGAAATATAGATATATATATATATATATATATATAGATATATATTGAACGAAGGGAAACTACTTATATGTAATTTTTAAGATGACATTTACATAAAAATCAAAGTTATTATGGTGGCACCAAAAGGCGAGATATAGTGAATTGATACTTTACCAAATTTAATGATCTTGGTACCATTCTATTTGTCAAAAGACACCTTAACACGAATTGGGACTAAGATTTAAAATCCACCCTCTCGGCTTTTTATTGGACACCCGGTGTAAATAATAATGAGTTTGAATTATTTGACCTATTGAAATAATTTTACTTCGTCATATTATTCATTAAAAATGGATAATGCAAATAAATTTCATCGTAAACAATATACTATTTTTTCGTTATTTTGTACTGTTCTTTATCTGTAGGTGTACGTGGAATGCGTGTCAGTGGCGTTTTGCCAGATCAGATGAGCTGACGAGACACTATCGCAAGCACACCGGGGCCAAGCCGTTCAAATGTAAAGTCTGCGAGCGCTGCTTCTCACGATCAGATCACCTATCACTACACATGAAGCGGCACCAGGACAAGATGAATCACCAGCGAAATGACGCGTCTCAAGCGGCTATCACGCCGCACATGTAACGTCGCGACGTCGACGCATCGGACTCGTGCTGGTTTAGCTGTTTTAAGTGCTGGGACGTCAGAGGAACGTTGTTGATTCGTATTGGACACTCGCTGCCATTCGAGTATACGGTGCAACAGCGACGACAACGCAGCGTCAACGATGCGACGTTGCCATGCTTCTTCCCGTGTGAAATGAAATTCGGAACTATATTAGTGAAGGGATGTTGCAAACAACGTCGCCGACGTCAGAGTAATGTGTAAGAAAGTAAATGTTTCGAACTTTTACGCTGATTTGAATTCCACTGGACATAGAAAACGGTGTACTGACGAAGCCAATCCTAGGCCTACAGCATCCACAATACTGAATAAGGAGCCAGGGGGTGCTGGTTAGTAGTAGGACTGGCAATGTATAGGCCTACGTCAGTACGTGTTAGTGACAATTGGTAAAGACTGCTTGTCGTATATACCAACAGTGGAGGAAAACGAACACCAACTAAACCTTGACCAAATCTGTCTCAAGATTGGCAACATGTAGAAATAGATAGTAAATTAATATTTTCATGTGTACTTTCTGTATATTTCATGTGTCTATATATTACACAAATAGAAACTTCCTTCAAGTTCTTTCTACATCAATTTACCAATTTCTTCAACCTAGAGCCTCTTCTGCTCTTTCACCATCTCTTTTTTCTCCCTTGTCTTCCTTCTCTCTCTTTTTTTGTTCTTCTCCCCCCTTTTTTCTATTCTGGCTCATCTTCGCTTGTAATTTCTCATCCCGTTTCTTCTCTCCATGTATCTTCTCTTCTCTCATCTTCCGTCGTGTCTTCTATTTACTTTCATTCTTTTTTTTTTCCTAATCGTTCTCGCTCTTTCCTTTCCCTTGCTCACCCTCATATAAAAGTCTCTCTCTTTCACCCTTCGCAGTTTCAGTGCTTTTTTCCGACCGTTTCCTTCCCGAATCGAGCGTAATTACCGTGAAGGTCATTTCATACAAGTAAATCGAAAATATAATTAATCAAATGGTTTTGATTTATTAACTGTTCTAAGGGGCTATACGAAATTCTACAACCCAACAAAGGACGTTGTACACTTTCGCCCTTTTGGCGCTTAAAGACAAGCGTACCTACAACATCTTGCTATTTAGATACCATATCTCAAGTATACCCCCTGCAATAACATAACTTCATTACAAAAATATAGATGTAGTTTTGCGGATAGTGAAGCATAATTGCAGTCGACGTCATAACGGCAACTTCCACCGACTCTCTGAGCCTGCGCGCAGCTGATACAGTCATACTTCGCCAATTATCGTACTAGGTTAGAGTGAACATACCTATGAGGAAATTGCTTCAGGCAAACCGGGGTGCTTGAGGACAGGTGTGCCGGGTCTGGAGGGGGGCACACCATTACCCCTCTAAAGATCCCACCTCACCTGCTGGCGTTTTTTACATTATAAATGGAATATTACATTAATGAATGCTGGAATCGTTTACGTCGACGTGCTTATTTAGACAGGGTTGGGGGTCGTGGCACCCTTTCTCCGCGGGTTCACGGAATGTTACGAGCGACTTGGTTTTAAAGTGTATTTTAAGACATCATTATTTAAAAGAAATTGAAAGAAAGTCAGAGCTCAGAATTATGAAGCAAAATTTCAAATGCTTTTCTGTGTTTTCATCATAAAATAAACATTTTGTTTACGTTCAGAACTGATGACTTAAAAAATCAAATCGAAGAAAACATTCTTCTGATACTGTTATTTCTTTTACGAACGCTCGGAAAAAATAACTATCCTTCTTATAAAGGAATTAATACATGTACCTGTGTATGCGGGGACGTGAGATGGAGATGCTAAAAATATCCCTTCATACGAATCTGTAGATATTCTTGAAAATATTTTTGTAAATTTATATCGTTGTATTTATTACTTTTCACATTTCATTCCTGCCTGTGCCTTTACAAAAGAATTTTAGATATAAAGATAGATATAGAAATATACCATGGAAATAATTATATGAAGATTTTTATGACAACAAATACACACAGATCAACTTCTGCAATTGGGGTAATGCTGCGATAAAATAGAGTTTGACATATTTTTGCTATCATATTAACTTCATTTATATTCCTTTTCAATGTATTAAAACCAGCAGATATTGACGTCACAGAGTGACCTATGGAATTTGCTCAAAACTGTTTAATTGCTTGTATATTAGCAGTTGTCTTAGCGCCGTGAAAAACATACCCAACGAAATGTCAATATCTGCATAAGGTAAAAATGTGAAATTTCTTATGGTATCTCGAGTTTTTTTGGAGTGAAGGTCACACGAGCGCAGAAAAGGTCATATATTTGCGGATTTAATGATAAGAGGTAGATCTTTGGTCTGTTGGGAATACGCCTACACGGTTTGATCTTACAAACTGATGACAATAATTCATTTCATATTTTTTCCTCGTGATATCGAGAAGCCGAGAGGGTCTTAAATCTATTTGATGTCAACACGAGTAGGTCGTATTCAATTACCCCGCTATTTTTAAAAAAAGTGAATGAAAAGGTTGTTTTGGATGGTTACAAGTACAAGACAAGCATAAGCATTATCAATGATACAGACAAGTGTGTGTCTCCAGTTGACACTGGAAATATTAATATGCCTGTATCTTTCTGTGTGCATAGATTATTTTTTTATTCAACTCTTTTGTTTTCCTTTTTTGATGAAAATTTTATTATTGATTATATGTGTACAATTACTCTGACAATGATATTTCTTCTGCTTTCGTAGTTTCATTAATTTCATAGATTGATTGACAATATTGAGTGCATGTTCTTTATGGACTGTTTCATCGATCTCCGGGTGACACCTCGAGGGTCTGCAAGCACAGACTCAATTTGACTCTCCAACCAATTATAGAATGTCTTTGGTGAAAGACTAGATTCCAAACTCTCCGTCTGCGTGAAATAAGATTTGGTAGAGACAGCCACAGCACATAATAAATTTAGTCTCACTACTTCAGACTCTTCTTTATGTACTATGCAAATTAATAAAATCCAAAGGTCTGTGCATGCAGACTACCTTGAGAGTGTACGTTTCCTAGTGGGTCGGCGCTTTGCTTCATACTGTACTCAATAAAACAATAAAAGAAATGACAGACGACGCGATTTGCGCCAAACAATAATTCTTACAATAATCCACATTTGATAGTAGTCTGTGCAAGTACAGACTCGAATTTGACACTCCAACAAATTATACCATGCCTCGAGTGAAGACTAGATTGCAAACTCACTGTCTGTTTCAAAATTTGGTAGAAGTAGCCAGGGTACATTCAGACTCAACATTGTGCACTATGCGAAAGGTCTGTCTGACACAGGACAACCCTCTCCAGGACAGCTGTATACGCTTTTTGGGGAGTACTTCTTCAAGGGTCAAGATTCAAGACTAATTTGATAGCGTTTTCCAGCAATTATGAAATGTTATATCTTGTATCTTACACCTTGGAGTCTGTTCGGTATAGCTATAATAACAGAGGACGGATGTGAACGGAGTATCACTCTTCAAAGTTGCTTATTATAGTCCATGTAAACATGTCTATATTCATACGAACTTCTTTCAAATCAAATTATCTCATCATGCAGCTTACACCACAGATTATATCATCATGTACAGATAGATTTAGAATATTCTTTGATAGTCTTTTCTTATTTGATTATTTGTAAAGACATGATGACTAATGGCTTTGATAGTCAGGGTTCTTTTTTTTCTTTTGTTGTGCAAACGGAAGCGTGATTAACGATATGTCTACTCGTTACAATCATACACAATCATCTCATATAAACATATAAAAGATTTTTTGTAAGAAATCTCGTTATCACGCAAAGAAGTTAAAATAAAAACAGTGCCTTATACCTTTCACATTAAAAAAACAATTTCCAGGTGCTTTCGTGTATAGATATGCCTTATGTGTACTATCTGCATGATACGTTGGACATGAAATAAATGTGCATAAACAGCAGCAGATTATTTGAAAAATTTTCCATTTTCAAATCCCAACTTTAGATTATACATCTATATTAATATCTCATTTAACGATGGTTTATGCACGAAATCATGAATTATATTTATATTTATCTTTCTATTATGTCCGGGAACACCAGTTCTTTCTTTTACTCGGTATTTTCAACTGCCACCTTATCGCACCACATTATGTCGTGAAAATATAATGGTTTTATGATACCAGTAGATTATGTGCCTTTACGTAAACATCCATTTCCTTTAAACATTAATATGCGTGTAAATATATTTTTATTATCGATGATATACTTATTGACTGTGTACATATCTGTTTGTCTTCCGTTATAATTGACGTTATTTTCGAAGAGAGAGAATAAAATATTCTATGAAACAATATCACCTGAATTTGGCGTCTGGTTTGTTTGTGTGCGTTGTGAGATGAAATTCATTTCATTTTTTATGGAATTGAAAGGTAAATCCAATATTCAGTTGTCACCAAAGTTGTGCGAAGTAGTCATGGTAGTGGAATTTATGTTAAACGCCGGATAGTTTATCATCCATTATGAGGTTGTGTCTTCAGAACGACTATGGTGATTTGTTTTGTTTTTTTAATCAAAATGAGAATGTTGAGAAGATGAGAGGGTGAGAAAGAGGGGGGGGGGGGGGGAGATGGAAGGGGGGGCAGAGAAAGAAGGGGATAGAAGGGGGATACTAGTATTCAATCTTGATTTAGTTCATTACTAGTATAAACAAGGTAGAGAGGTAGAAGTCTGACTGTTTAACTGAATAAAGATGTATATAAACATTTAAAAATGACGATAATAATAATAGCTACAATAGTCCTTCCACTTTGTCAAATCATATCAATATAAAATAACAAATTTATTTCACTTCGGTTGAAAGACAATATTGCAATGCCTTAAATGATAAGACATGTAAGAGAGGGAGTTATAGGGGTGAATAAGAAAATATATAGGTCAAGGAAAATTGTCTAAGTTATGACTGACATTGCAAGGTACCCCTAATGAAAATAAGTGCAAGAGAGAGAGAGAGGGGGGAGGTTGAGGGGGGGGGAGGTTGAGGGGGAGGGGTGGATGTGATATAGAGAAACCGTGGAACATTGAATGCATCGATGATCATTAATTATATCATTATTTTCTTTCATGTCTCATAGGGCACCCCACGGCTACATGAATCATCAGTGTTTACAAGACCCCTCAGATTTCGTATTCTTATAATTTCAGGGTTAACAAAAAGTAAATGGATACTTTATTGAATATAAAGCACACTTCCCATTCATTACTGTTGTTATTGAGTAAAATCCTCCGTTGTCCTGATCACATGGGCGTACAAATTTTCACGACCAAGACAAAAAAAGAGAAAAGGAAAGAGATTAGAGTGAAACATGATATTATTTTCCGAATATTTTGTCAAAATCTATCACTAACTTGGATTTTCGTAATAAGAATGTCGAAATTTTTACTCGCTTGCTTCGCTCGTTCGCAACCTCTTATTAATTTTCTGCGATACGCCATATCTAGCCCCCTCAATTTTTTTGGTTCATTACGCCACTGACTGATCACGCTGAATTAAAACACATAATTCCAACGCCATGGCCAGGGGTACAGTTCCTCCATCTCTCGTTCTTTCTTTGTCATACTGTTTGCGAACTTTCCTCTGTCACTTTAAGGAAAAGTCCACCCCGACAAGAAGTTGATTTGAAGAAAAAGAGAAGAAAAAAAATCTAACAAGCATAACACTGGAATTTTCATCAAAATCGGATGTACAACAAAAAAGTTATGGTATGTAAAAGTTTTGCTTAATTTCACAAAACAGTTATATGCACATCCTGGTCGGTATGAAAATGAGGGGAGTGATGAGGTCACTCACTCACTATTTCTTTTGTATTTTATTATATGAAAATAAAATGTGAAATATTCTAATTTTCTCCTCAGTGAAAGGTGAAACATTTTCAGTGTTATAACAAGTTTTAAAACATTTTATGGTTCAGTTAATTTGGTCCTTATTGCCAAATCTGTAAAAATGGAAATATTGTGTAATTCAAAAAATAAAAACAAACGAAATCGTGAGTGACGGACATCATGAACTCTCTCATTTGCATGTTACTGATATGTGCATAATTGTAACCGTTTTGTGAAAAATAAGCGAAACTTTGGAAATGTCATTACTTTCTTATTTTACATCCGATTTTGATGGAATTTTCAGTGTTATTCTTATTTGATTCAAATCTAAATTTTCTGGGGTGGATCTTTAAACAAACCATTCTGTTTCCTACATATTTACCATAATTTCTAGTCGATCTTTATTCTCAAATGGACACCAACATTATTGACGCCGAAATATTATGTCGTAATCATTACAGCGACTGATATGTTGCACGGATCGCGTAAGAAAAAATATGTTAGAGTCATTTGTTATGACTGGCTTTTGAAGTAAGAGCTATATGAAATGTAGCTTTCAACTTCAAATCTTATATGACGCGTTAATTTGGCAAAATCATTATAAAAAAAAAAGTGAAACTGTTCTGCGCTTGCGCAGAGCAGTTTATCCATGTTTGGTATTCATAATTGTTTGGTATTATACCAGCAAAGCATGCAAATTACCAAATCAATATAAAGGCTAACACCATAGGCTATTTAGTTGATGTCATAACATATCTTATAACGAGCAAATCATGATAGATCAGTGATCAACTATTCTTCTATCATGTCTATATACACAAAGGGAACCGGTTTTTATAATCATAATGATAGATAGTACTATAATGACTGAGTGTGACCTTGTATCGTTAATCTAAACCAGGCATGGAAAATTATCATTCATGTTGTGCGTTTATTCAAACATTATTGTCACGGTATTAGCTTCATCGATGTGAAGGTCCTGTGGCAGTCACACTGATGATGCAAGCCCCAGGATAAGCAAACGATAGCGTTATGTCGAATTACGCAGTATCGTTCGGCGGAGAGTGGGGATCGAAAGTGTGACTGAAACGCAAGCTCAAATTTGTGCATCCATCCATCTACCGATATTCTCTTTTATCATGTTTATACAGGCTTTGCAGATGGAACTTACAAATGAATCGATTTGAATAACATCCTTCTAAATCCAATTAAGCTCAATATGTTACGATTTCAATTTGTATGGTATTATAAAACCGTGATGGCGTAAACGCAATGTCGCGAATGTTGTTGATAATTTAACCAGCACGAGGGTAATTATGTGTCCAACCAATTTGGGGCAGTATTTTGCCCAAATGCTGTTAGCATATTGTCCAGTAAGGTTAAAGAATAAGCAGCAATTATTTTAGAATGGGCAAAATTTTCATCAAACCGGATAAATAAAAATGCCCAAAAGAAATGCCCAATGTTGGTTGGACACATAATTACCCTCATGGAGCATTTTTACCCAATATTTTTTTAGAGTGTATGGTATAGATAGGATTATGGAAATGTAAAATATTTTCATCTATTATATTTGTAAACTATTATATTCAAACTATTATATTCAAACATAGTGATCGTAAACGTGGAATGGGAGGGGGTGTCGCTTTTTACATTCATAATGATTTACATTTCAAAATAAGACATGACATTCAACTTGAAGGTATAGAATCTTTATTCATAGAAATTATTGATGATAACAATAAAAACAAATTAGTCGGTGTAGTCTATAGACCACCAAATAACATCGCTAACATATTTTTCGATAAATTGGAATCCTGTCTTGAAGCAGTATCACACGAAAACAAGGATATTTATCTCATGGGAGATTTCAACATAGACATATCAATGCCTTACTCTCCTCTTGGCCAACAATTCATTAATTTGTTTTCATCATTTTCCTTTAAACCTCTCATAAATAAATCAACGCGGATAACAAGTACGTCACACACAATAATAGACAATATATTTTGCAATGCAAATTTATTAGATAATAATAATAACAACAACGGAATAATTTACTACGATATTTCTGACCATCTACCAATCTTTACGATATGCCGAGATTATAAACATTTACATAAACCGCACAATAAAGGAAAAGTCACCCGGCGAAAAGAAACTAAACATAACATAGATGCTCTTAAAACTGATTTGAGTGCAGAGGGCTGGGAAGACGTTTTTAGAGAAGATAATGTTAACAGATCATATGATATATTTCTAAATAAACTTCTTCATTACTATGACAAAAATATACCTCTGACGAGAATCAACCCAAGTAACAAGAAGAATAAACAACCATGGATCACCCAAGGTATAATTAAATCAATATTCACTCGTAATCGATTATATAAGATATCGCTTAAATCTCCCACTCAAGAACATGTACACAAATACAAAAAATATCGAAATAGATTAACATCAATAATCCGTCTAGCTCGTAAATCGTATTTTTCTAACAAAATAGAAAACAACAAAGATAATAACAAAACATTGTGGAACACAGTCAATGAAATGTTAGGTAAAAAAATGCATGATCTTAATAATGTTGATTTCCTTCTAAACGGGCATAAAACGCAAGATCCTTCTGAAATTGCTAATGCATTCAATTCTTTTTTCACCAATGTTGGCCCTAACCTTTCATCTAAAATAGTAACCAATGCAAACGACTTTACAAAATATTTAGACAACCACACTGAACATTCCTTATTTTTAAATCCCACTAATATTTATGAAATTTTAGAAATAGTTCGATCATTGAAACCTACTAAATCTAGTGGTCATGACGGTATCAGTGTACATTTACTTAAACAAATAATTCATTTTGTGGCTTCTCCACTTTCACATATATTCAATTTATCTCTCACAAATGGAATTTTCCCGGATCAACTTAAAATTGCAAAAATAATTCCCATATACAAAAAAGAAGACCCTTGCAAAATCGCCAACTACCGCCCTATTTCATTATTACCAAGCATATATAAAATACTTGAAAAAATAATTTACAAACGACTATATTCTTTTTTGGACACAAATAAATTATTAATTCCTAATCAATACGGTTTCAGGTCAAATCATTCAACTGACTATGCAATTTTACAACTATACGACAAAATAACAGATTCACTTTCAAAAAAAGAGCACACTGTCGGGGTTTTCATGGATCTATCAAAAGCATTCGATACTATCGATCATCATATACTATTGAATAAATTAAAAACATATGGAATCAGAGGGATTGTTTTATCATTGTTTAAAGATTATCTATACAATAGATATCAATATGTTTATTTTAACTCTAAATCTTCTGAAGTTTGTAATGTAAAGTGTGGAGTACCACAGGGTTCTATCTTAGGCCCTTTGTTATTTTTAATTTATATGAATGATATAATCAATGCTTCACCCGTACTTACTTATGTTCTTTTCGCAGATGATACCAATGTATTTTTTTCACACAGTAACTTAGACACGCTTGTAGCAGTACTCAATAATGAATTAAATAAATTGTCCATGTGGTTTAAATCAAATAAACTCTCCTTAAACATTAACAAAACAAATTTCATGTACTTTAAACATATCAATTCTAAGCATATATTTCGTGGCTCCATTAACATTGATAACATCCATCTTGCTGAAAAACAAGAAACGAAATTCTTAGGCGTATTAATTGACTCTAATTTAACTTGGAATAGCCACATTCGTTATATTAGCACACTTGTTGCCAGAGGTATTGGCATACTATTCAAACTGAAATATTGTCTTTCCCAAAGATCACTATTTATGCTTTACAATTCTTTTATTTTGTCACATATATCATATTGCAACATATTGTGGGGTAATTGCAACAAAACAAAAATAGACTCAATTCTACGCCTCCAAAAGAAAGCACTACGCATTTGCTCCCAGTCGCAATTTTTAGCACATACTGATCCTATTTTTCGGAATCTGAAAACATTAAAAATTCATGATATTCATACTTTCCAAACTGCTATTTTCATGTACAAGTTCTCAACTAAATCTATACCTACACCCTTTCAAGATATTTTTGTTTACAACAGCAACATTCATTCATATCCTACACGCCACTCATCCAACATCCACCTCACAAACCCGATAACAATATTAGCACATAAAACGATCAGACATCATGGCCCAGACATCTGGAATGATTTGCCCAATGATATTAAACTCACTGCATCTATATTTTCTTTTAAAGCTTCATTAAAAAAAATTCTTTTATCGAAGTATTCTTAAATATCACACCTGCACGTTCACCCACTTGCACACACACGCACACTTTCTTTCTTCATTTTTCTTCCTTCTCCTTTTCTGATGATTTGTGACGTAAGATTTTCTTCCAGACCTAGAACTATAGAATAATTGGTTTCCATGTAGCCCCTTTCCCCCTTTGGCTGCTATTACTCAAGCATTTATTTTGCTTATATAGTTTGCCACTGCATTTGTTTTTTCACTACTTTGTCTTATCCTTAAATTGTATTCATGTCTAAATTTTGTTATGACACTACTATAAATTTGTCACATTACAATGTACTTTCATGTCATACTATGATTATGTTTATGTATTGTAAATTTATTTTGACTTTACAATAAATGCAGAAACTCCTGCAAAAAAAAAAAAAAAAAAATTTCTGTATATTTTGTATGATAGGGCGAGCCTATTACATGTATTAATTGGTTACACTTCGTAATTCCGAAGGTTCTTTATTCCGGAGGTTCGTAATTCCGAAACATGTAAATTGCCTATACCTCGATGTTCGTTAATCCGAAAACATAAAAGGGTTCGTTAATCCGAACATTTGTGGCGTTATTCCGAAGGTTCGTTTTCCGAAGGTTCGATAATCCGAAAACGAAATAAGGTTCGATGTTCCGAAGGTTCGTTAATCCGAAAACGAAATAAGGTTCGTTGTTCCGAAGGTTCGTTAATCCGAAAAACGAAATAAGGTTCGTTGTTCCGAAGGTTCGTTAGTCCGAAAACGAAATAAGGTTCGTTAATCATTTCGTTTTCGGACTAACGAACCTTCGGAATTACGAACCTCATTTCGTTTTCGGATTAACGAACCTTCGGAATTACGAACCTCATTTCGTTTTCGGACTAACGAACCTTATTTCGTTTTCGGATTAACGAACCTTCGGAATTACGAACCTTCGGATTTGCGAACCTTCGGAAATACGAACCTTCGGAATAACCGAACCTTCGGAATAACGAAGCTTCGGAATTACGAATGTATGCGTATTAATTGACGATTAACACCAGACTTCGGCCAAAAATACCTGTCATCCGGGTTTGGAAAAATCTCCTTGTTTTTACCGACCAAAGTACTCTTAATTAATTAGTTACAAGGAACTACAGTGGTTTATGACAATATGCCATTTCAGAGTTATCTCGAGGGCAACTTTATTCAAATTACCTTTTTTTCAATTATTGGTTATAGGTACTCAATTGTTATTTTTGTCAAAAGAAGATGTTATATAAGCTTGCGCGGTATACCAGTTTGCGATATTCATCCCCAATAACGACAACAAAAAAGAAACGAATTGCATCACAGACCGGGTGACTCGAGATGTATACAGGCGACATTCAGTTACAATTGGAAAAATTCCATTACATTGTCCATTATCAAGTAATAACATTGGCTAGCGTTTAAAGCGGTTCCAAATACCAAGCATGACTGAACACTTTGTTGTTATCATGCTCATCTCAGTGATTCAAAAAGCATTTTTTCCGGTTTACAGCCATCACCTCTTGAGCATAATTGTAATTACGAAATGGATTAATATAGTCAGTGAACATCACTTTATCACTTGCTTTATGAAGTGCACCCCCACGATATGGAGGTCATGACATGCATGACATTTTCAGTTAATAGGCCGATTTTCGGATCCGGGTTCCCATTCAATGCTAGTCTTGTATTTACATGAGTTTGCATTTATGCTTTGTAATTCTATGGTCTATGGTTCAATTCAATTCAAATTCAATTCAAATTTAATACATGTAATAGGCTCGCCCTATCATACAAAATATACATAAAGTTTACCAATATAATAGATGAAAATATTTTACATTTCCATAATCCTATCTATACCATACACTCTAAAAAAAATATTGGGTAAAAATGCTCCATGAGGGTAATTATGTGTCCAACCAACATTGGGCATTTCTTTTGGGCATTTTTATTTATCCAGTGTGATGAAAATTTTGCCCATTCTAAAATAATTGCTGCTTATTCTTGAACCTTACTGGACAATATGCTAACAGCATTGGGCAAAATACTGCCCCAAATGGTTGATTATTTGCAATGAAATCAATTCTCTATACCTTAGTCACATTTCTCCTACAACGGCCGTATGGCGAGTCGAAACAGCCGTTTTATTTTTAATTTCTATTCAAACCACCCATTATACAGTGCGTCTCAGAAAAAACGAAACCGAGATTAAGCGATGATTTATCATAACTTAATCACAAATACAATAGACAAATGACCTACCAATGTAAAGCTCAGAATCTCTTCTTTCATCTGATATTACTTAGATTATTCCTCATTCACGCATGGGTGAGCAAAAACAATTTGAAGAAAGGACACCAAAAACTCATTTGGCGGGGGTATCTGAATTTCAAAAAGAAAATCACATGCCTAAAAAGTTCAATATCTGCTCTTTTATTTGATACCTTAATCACAAAAAATGGTCAAGAAGTAAACAAGTTATGCTCCCTCGAAACAATGCTTGTATTTCCATAATTTCATTAAATAAACGTGTTTTCACCGGTTTCCCACAGAAGCTATCGCATGGTTAAAGGAGAATGAAACTCTTGGAGCAAGTTAGCTTTTGTGAAAGCAGAAAAATCAAAGAATAAGATCAACAAAACTTTGAGTAAAATAGGACTAGCAATAAAAGAGTTATGAGCATTTGAATGTCGAGATCACTAATGCTATGGAGATCCCCCATTGGCAATGCGACCAAGATCTGTGATGTCACACACGTACAACTCTCCCATTCGGACACTGAAAATATACCCCAAAATATCTCTTTTTGCTCATTCTAATCATATGACAAACGATTCATCAATGATATAATGTTGTGAAACCTCTGTACTTGTCATCTCATAAAGAAAACACATAACCTTGTGATAGACTCTATAAAAGTGAGAATATAAGTGAAATAAGTACTAAAGTAATGAGGGAGTTGTACGTGTGTGATATCACAGATCATGGTCGCATTGCCGATGGGAGGATCTACATGGCACTAGTGATCTCAATATTCAAATGCTCATAACTTTCTTATTATTCATTCAATCTTCCTCAAACTTTCAACAATATGTTTCTTTGATTTTTCTCTTTGATATGGATTCAGCTAGTTTCAAGGGTTTCATTCTCCTTTAACAAAAGACTTAATGCATGGCTGATCGTCAACAAAACGGAGTGTCAAGTGAGTTTGAACGCTAGCCTGCATAACCTCTTCATTTTATGAACTTATTGAAATTCAAGCTTTATTTCAAATAACCAGAACTTTGTTATTTCTTGACCATTTTCTGTAAAATTAAAGAGCAGATATTGAACTTTTTAAAAATGTGGTTTTCTTTTTGAAACCCAGATACAGCCCGCCAAAAGACTTTTTGCTATCCCTCTTCAAATTGTTTTTGCTCACTCATGCGTGAATGAGAAAGAATCTATTTCAGATGAAAGAGGAGATTCTAAGCTTTACAATGGTAGGTCATTTGTCTATTGTATTTGTGATTAAAATATGATAAATCTCGGTTTCGTTTTTTGTGGGACGCATTGCATGTATAGCTGGTACAAAAATGTATAAAACGGCTGTTTTCGACTCACCGTATGGCCACCGTAGAGCGAATGTGACTGAGGTATTACCAATAAATTTATTGACTGTACACTTGCCCTCTTGGTTTATTGCTTGATTGGTTGGTCGATTAATGCTGTACACATTAAAGACGCTAATTAAACAATTTATGCAGCGCTGTTTACTACGAATTTTACGTAAGTTTTTTTTTCTGTTAAACAAGTGTTTAAAACTTTAATTTTAATTTTTAATATTTCATGTATTTGATTTTCAATGACGGATTTAAACTATTGGACAACTGCTGTGAAAGTTCATATATAGTTAGCAAACAACGTTGTCATGGTTGTGTAAAATTTAAAAAGCGTTTTTTGCTGCGTAATATGTTTATAGTGTTGTTGTTTCTAATAGTTAATTTTGACTTTATTTGTTTAATTGAATCAATTGGCGGATGATTTTGATTCAAGCATTAATTTTTGCAACAAAATTGTTGTGTGACTACAATTAATAGTTATTCTACCTGAACTTCGTTGAAGAGCAGGCTGAATAAGATATATCGTGGAAATTTGTAAACTGAATTATTCATTTTGGTTGGGGCGGAGAGGGTATGTCATTTTGTGTAGGTATGATGACAGTTATATCATAGGACGTGTACGATATACAATGTCATGATGTACAAGATGATTCTTTCATTGTTAAAGGTCAAGTCCACCTCATAAAAATGTTGATTTTAATCAATAGAGAAAAATCAGACAAGCAATATGCTGAAAATTTCATCAAAATCGGATATGAAATAAAAAAGTTATGATATTTTAAAGTTTCGCTTATTTTTCACAAAATAGTTATATGCACAATTTAGGTGAGGCACGTGCAAATGAGAGAATCGATGATGTCCCTCACTCACTGTTTCTTTTGTTTTTTATTGTTTGAATTATACATTATTTCCATTTTTACAGATTTGACAATAAGCTCAAAGTTGATTGACCCATAAAATGTTAAACAATGGTTATTCCACATTTTCAGGGAGAAATAAAACTTTATTTCACAGGACAATAGGGAGAAAATTAGAATATTTCACATTTCCTATAATAAATTACAAAAGACATAGTATGTCATCAGTTCTTCATTTGCAGAACTGTTTTGTGAAATTAAGCGAAACTTAGAAATGTCATAACTTTCTTATTTTACATCCGATTTTGATGAAATTTTCAGCATTATGCATGTTGGATTTTTCTATTTTTATTCGAATCAACTTTTTGTTGGGGTGGACTTGTCCTTTAATACCTCTGCCTTTTCTAGACACGGGTGCTTGGGTTCTTCTAGAAAAAAAAATTGTTATGAGAGTCATATTATAGGCGATATGATATAAGAGCGACGATTCCGCATGCATGCATCAGCAACAACCCGCCGCCCACCCTCAATCCCCAACGATAATTACAGCGTACACCGTGAGTACGCGTCGCCATAGCAACCGTCAACTTCACAAATTAACCATCTCGTAACTTCTCTCTCGTCTGTCTCCCGCCATTCATCGCGAGTTCCATCGCAGCCAGCGATAACGTCACTCTGCATCCAACTTAATTGCCGCCACCGTGTTTTAATCTCAAACAAATATCTCCAGATTGCATTAAAATCTCCTCAAAGTTAAGTTCGGAGGAGAAGAGGGATACTACTACTACTACAGGAGTGCATTGATGAAAAGTGAATCGTAGTTTGGTGAGCAAACGTTGCGTCAAGCTCAAGATACTTCGCCTACAGAGTTCCGATTTAAGAGTGTTTGTGTATCGCAGATAAATCGTGGACCTTGGTGAGGTGAAAAGGGGATACCTTTGCTTGTCTCTTACGCGACGAGTTAAAACTGATGAAATTACAGGAGATATGAATGAATAAACTATGTATGGATAACCCGTTTATAAACCACCTTCTTTCTAAGAAAGGATACATGGAAAATTTCGATAACTAAACTGCTGACTAGTTGAAGGCTTTCCTTATTTGTGTGATCATTATCGTTTAGTGGGCAGAAAATGTAAAAACAGGCAGACTAAATTTGTAAAGCAGGGGCATCTGCTAAATTAGGTGATCATGGTCTACACACAACGGGTGTCCGGAGTCATTTTAGTAAAATGAATGAAATTATTAAAGAATTGGTTACATACCAACGTATGTGAGTTGTTTCTTTAAAGGTCAAGTCCACCCCAGAAAAATGTTGATTGGAATAAATAGAGAAAAATCAAACAAGCATTATGCTGAAAATTTCATCAAAATCGGAGGTAAATTAAGAAAGCTATGACATTTTAAAGTTATGCACAACTCAGTGACATGCAAATGAGACAGTTGATGATGTCCCTCACTCACTGTTTCTTGTTTTTTATTGTTTGAATTATACAATATTTCATTTTTTACAGATTTGACAATAGGGACCAACTTGATTGAACCGTATTAAACAATGCTAATTGCACATGTTCAGGGAGGAATTGATCGTTGTTTCACATGACAACAGGAAGAAAATTTGAATATTTCATATTTCTCATAATAAAATATAAAAGAAATAGTGAGTGAGTGATGTCATCAGTCTCCTCATTTGCATACCGACAAGGATGTGAATATAACTGTTTTGTGAAATTAAGTGAAACTTTAAAAGGTCATTACTTTCTTATTTTACATCCGATTTTGATGAAATTTTCAATGTTAATTCTTGTTGGATTTTTCTCATTTTATTCGAATCAACTTTTTGTTGGGGTGGACTTGTCCTTTAATAAAGGAACAAGTTTAATGCTGAAAGGGATTCAATTACTGTCAAAGGGTCAAACCTGTTTAAATGTGAACCTCCTTGTAACGTCCGTCCATATTTTGGGGTGATCGCTATTTATCATGCATGTGTTTTTAATCAGAGTGGATGGTATTGAAAACCACATTTTAATGGGTACTACTGAATAAAAAATATATGATATGCTTTGAACAAATCAAATTGGAAAATTAAGACACTGAAATTTCATTAAAATCGGACAAGGAATAACAAAGTTATGACAATTTAAGGTTTTTGCATTTCGGTGAAACAGTTCTATGGTTGTTTTACACGATTCAAGTTTTATTTTCCAAGAATGAAAAAAAAAAGGATTTAATGTGTAAAGATAATCAGTGCTGCAACGTATTTTATTACAAGTGGAACATATCATACACACAATGTATAAAAATATCAAATAATTATTATTTTTGTATAACGTAAAGAAAGGGAAAGTTTGGGGGCGGGGCGGGGCATAGCATCACCGTCCCATCTGTTACGTATTTATGACGGCGTGCATATTATATCCAGGGAGTTAATTGGTATAACCGTTTCACAGACTATTGCTAAACATCGCCATTTAATGAATTCGTTATCTGTTATCAGATTTTTATGATTTTTTTTTCTCAGGCTTGATATTTTTTCTCGATGAACTGAACTCTATTTATTTGGATATAATAATTTTCAGTACCCCCTTTAAGCTAGTAGGAATTTAGGAAGTGAAAGCAGAGGATGGAATGATGATTGACCAGATGCATTTTGTTATCTTATATTACATTTACATGATTAATGTTTAACAATTTTACGTACAAGTACCACAAAATTAGAAGAATATGAGGACTTAATTGTTTATTGATATTTTCGAACATTCTTGCTTGTTCCGAAAGAGCTTACTTCCCTTGAAGTTCATACTTCACAAAAAATCAAATTTCCCACCGCCTTGGGCATGAAATCTTCAAACTGTTCAGAAATAATGCATCTTTGGAAATGTTTTAATGTTGCGGGTTGAACCTTGTACTAAAGTGCGTGGGCACATAGAGCTCATATTCCACTAGGTAAAGCCGTCTGTACTTCAATGTTGTTGATTTTGAGTAGGTGGCGAATGGCGTGGGCCCTCATGTGTGCAGTGGCGTCGCCCCCGGGGGCAAGGGGGGGGGGGGTTGTGTCCCATCCCTATAATGTGATACATGAAGTACATGACATGCATACATTGAAATCGAAGTGCCATGTATTTAGAGAAAGATGATGAAATAAACAATGGATATTGATACTTTACTGAAATAAACTTTATCGCACAAAAGGTAAATAACATAAATTACCACCCGCCCCCTCAAGACTCATTTATAGGTCCCATCTTGAATTAGATTTTGACTTGCTACGCCAATGCCTAAATTTATTATCGCTTCGAATAATGATTACTCTATGTTATATGGCGTGGACAAAGTTATAAATTTCCACTAAAAATACACATATGCATGCATTTCAAGAAACACGAAAATTCATAAATGTTTTAACCGGTTAAAAACACTTTGAAATCAACATAAACACGAACGACATAACATTAACGATAAAAGATATATTTACTATGATGTTTTTAGGTATATTTCCCAAGCTGACAATTTAAAGAGTTATTAAAATCACATGTATATAATTTGTACGTGGGCAAGGGCAGAATGTTGGATCTGGTCCCCCGTTGCATACAAGTTACCATTATGGTAACTTTGCCATGCAATGGTAACTTGTATGGAATCCTTGATTTTGATTGGCTGTTGATCAGCGTTACCATGGTAGTTACCATTGGATGGTAAAGTTACCATAATAGTAAATTTTATGCAACAGGGCCCTGGAGCAGAATTTGATTGTATTCAATTTAATTTAAAGTTTAATCGAATTCATTTTAATTTAATTGCAGATAAAAAATAAATTGGAAATTAAAAAACAAATATGACAACAAAGTGACTGACAGATATTACAAGAGGAGAAAGCAAAATATATTTGATAGAAACTGTAATGGGAATATAAAACAAAAATGTACAATTTCAAAACAAATCAGTCAAAATGACTACTTAATCGGGTCAGCTGGGTGCAAGTGTTATTTTAGTCATATTTGACTATTTTCTAGTCGTATTTTACCAGAACAGAGTTATTTCTGACTAGAATATACGTCAGAAATGTGACTAGACATATCGGTTGCACCCAGCTGACTACTGATCTAGTCAATTTGACTGATTAGTTTTAAGAGTGTAGTATAATGAATGATACTGGATATAAGGACGGAACTGAATGATGTATTAGTAACCATTCTCTCAAACATTTATAATAATGATTTTAGTAAACATAAATATGATATATTTTAATTATAAAATGTTTATTATTAGAATCTTTTTATAAAACAGTAGACGATTTTCATGGTCTTATCCAGCAACAATTATAATAGTGATAAAATAGAGCGCGAATACAGTAGACGCAATGACGAAAAGCTGTTAAATTTGGTTAACTATGATAATAAGGAAATACACTGAAATTTAGGTTGAATAATTTTATTTTTCTCCAAAATCATCATTACCAAAGATTTCTTTTGAAGACTTTACATTTAAATAATAATTGTGTGTATGAATGAAAAAATATCTAAAAGCTACCACAGAAATAAATACATGTAGCTGCATGAAAACGCATTTTTTCGCTCTGCTCGCTTGCATTACCCCTCCCCCTCAAAAAAAGTATTGAGCTGTATCCAAAGCCCAGCACCTCACAAAAGTTACGCCTGAGAACTCCGCTACAGATGCGAATGGCAAGATTTAAACGTATCATAATTTTGGGACCGAGCATAGTAAGTATATAGATCAAACTATTAAAGGTAAAAAAAAATGGATAGCAATTGTAAAATTTTCAATTTGATTGGTTCTGCTCAGTGAATGGAGCAAAATTGGCATAGAACAGTGATCATGATTGGCCATTTACAATTCGGTCATTAATTGCATAACTTTAAAAACATTTTTTTTCTTTAACGATGCATGCAACACGTCGTGCATGTTGAAGGGTTGTTTTCTTTCTGAGTTCATCATCGTCAATGCTCTTTTGTTTGTCAGGACAAACTGCAATCACATCACTTTGACAAATAGTTTGTGTTGGGTTAATGATTATTTGATGAACTGTTATGATAAGATTACATTGTTGACCGTTACTATGGCCGTCCAATGGAAATAATCCATCTCGGCTTTCATGGGCTATCCTGTTAAGATATTTGGATACTTGTTTTAAAGTCTTATTCTTGGACCTATGATGTCATACCTGGCGAATAAATTCAGTAATATTTTGTTATGTTTTATTTCATTATATTATGGTCTAAAGATATCTGATTTGATAACGAAAACAAAAATCAATCAACCAATCAACCAATCAATGATCAATCAATCTACATCAATCAATCAATCTATTTATCAATCAATCAATTCATCCATCAATAGTTAATTAATGTATGAATGAATTGAAAATTGATGAATGGATGATTTAATTGTGTACGAAGTTTTCATAATTATTGATCTATTTCATATCATAATTCTTATCAACAACAATACTTTTCCGAATTCATACAATTTAAAGTATGATAAGGCCTTACCGTTTAAACCATTTATATAAAGGCCTTATTCATATGGTTTATTTTCATTTGGTCCAATGCCAATTCGTCCAAGTGCCTACTCGTCTATTATCATTTGGTCTACCATCAGTTCGTCCAATATCTGCATGGTCTAATTGCCATTTCGTCCACTCACCATTTCGTCTAACAAACAGTTGGTCCAATAGCCATTTAGTCCACATATCATTTGGTCTAATTAGACTAAGTGTTAATTGGGCAAAATGAATGAAAATAAAACGAACCGGTTATGAGACGAAATTGTCATAGACGAACTGGTGATTAGACGAAGTGATGATTGGACCAAATGGTTGTTAGATGAAATGTTAATGGACGCAATGACATTAGACTAAATGGTAGACCATGTGGTGAGTGGACGAGTTGGCAGTGGACGAATTGGCAATTTACCATTCATAATAATGACCTCAGGGGTACACTCGCCAAACCAAGACAAGTGCTATACCAAACTGGATGACGTAATATTAAAAACCTAGATCTTCTGTTACGATTAAGTTTATTCTGATGATAAGTACATGGATAATCTACCTTAATGCGATTGTCACAGCAAGATATAATCAATTTTTATCTTACATACTATTCTCCAATCATTTAATCAGTGCATTAGGTAATAATATATTGATCGTTGTGGCCGTACACGTGAACATCTAGTGTGTTTCTCATCTCAGCTTACACAAGACGCAAAGTGATGAACACAAAATAATAGCAAATTTAAATGCCTCTTCTTTCACTTTTTTATATAAAAAATTAATCTTTTATCTTCAAATTTCAGTAAAACCCGTTGCATAAACCATTTGCCATAAAATACTCTGGCAAAAATTTTGGCCAGAGTATTTTCAATGTGTAATTTTCAATGGCATGATTTTGTTTGCCACAGTTTTTTAATGGCAACAGTTGCAATGGGTCCCTGGAGGGAAAAAACAATGCGTAATTGCATTGTGAAGGTGAGACTAAAATGGCAAAATTTTATTTCCCATTCTCATATCTTTTGTTATAGAATATTCCTTCACATGATGATTGAGAATTTAGAGTGTAAACTAGACATAAGTTAAATTTTAGCTGAAGTTTCCTTTCACCTTTCCCCTTTTGTCAGGCGATTAGAGTTATATTTTCTGATAAGCACTTAATGTTGTAGGCCTATATTGCCATCATTTTGTTTTACTATTATCATTATATTATCATTATTTCTTTATTATTGTTAATAATTGTTATTTATGATGGTAAATATCATCATTACTAATATTGTTATCAATATAATTATATATATATAAAAAGTTTAGACACATCACGTTATGTGAATAGCAAAATGGAAATTATACAAAAACGCAGTCATGTTCATGAATGCATTGTTTGAAGAGTAACGGATGGTTAAAATGATCCTTCTTTTATCATATTTTATATATTTTTGAAAATAACTAATGAGATGCTTCAAATTTCGTTGAGGAAGCCTTGACAATTAATATTGCAACGTGAAAAAGGGCATTTACAACGTCACTGACAGTCTTACAGAAATGTTAAGGTACGATAAACATGGCAAAGAAAGTTTGAGATCAGAAGCGGTTACAGGAGAATAAAATGACGAATTCGAGTAGCGTTTGTGTGTTTTTAGGGCCGGTGATATTACATCTGTTTGATTTATTCCACTCCAGGGACACACTCTTCGCATATCTCACGGTTCATTCCTATTCTTTTAACCCTTTGACATTGGACTTACACATCATTTTAATATGAGGTATGCTTTTCATGCATGCAGAAGGGCGTAACTTCCATTGTTCCCGCAAAAGAAAAGAAGGAATAAAAAGGAAAATGAAATCTAAATTCAGAGTTCGGCTGACCACAATCACATATCTATCGATCTGGATTTATTCTAAAGGTCAAGTCCACCCCAGAAAAATGTTGATTTGAATAAATAGAGAAAAATCAAACTAGCATAACGCTGAAAATTTCATCAAAATCGGATGTAAAATAAGAAAGTTATGGCAATTTAAAGTTTCGCTTATTTTTCACAAAACAGTGATATGCACAACTCAGTGATATGCAAATGAGTCAGTCAATGAGGTCCATCACTCACTATTCCTTTTATTTTTTATTGTTTGAATTCAACAATATTTCATTTTTTACAGATTTGACAATGAGGACCAACTTGACTGAACCATAAAATACTAAACAATGCTAATTCAACATGTTCAGGGAGGAATAAATCCTTGTTTCACTTGACAATGAGGAGAAAATTAGAATATTTCATATTTCACATCATAAAATACAAAAGAAATAGTGAATGGATGACGTCATCAGTCTCCTCATTTGCATACCGACCAGGATGTGCATATAACTGTTTTGTGAAATTAAGCTAAACTTTAAAAAGCCATAACTTTCTTATTTTATATCCGATTTTTATGAATTTCTTAGTGTTATGCTTGTTGGATTTTTCTCTCTTTATTCAAACAAACTTTTTGTTGGGGTAGACTTGTCCTTTAAGGTTGTAACGAGTTGTAATACAATGCTAATGCTAAATCTATAATCTAATAATTTAATATACTGGCCCCCGAGACGCTCACATGCTTAAAATTTTCTTTTCATGGATATTTTGAGAGAGATAAAGGCTTTTTGAAATTTGAAAGCTCCAAGTCAGATTACAATTCAACAGAGAGCTTCTTTTTACCGTAGGTGTTGGAATAACTGAGTGAATCGCGTGAAATGCTTTGATAAACTTGACACGCCAGGTGTCAAATTAAACACTACAGTGTCGGTCTACATTGGCAATCGGAATCTTTGCTTTACAGGAACTAGATATATTTATCCAGCGCACCTCTCATAATATAATTCAACAAATTCAAGGTCATGTATTGTGTGTTGTGTTTATCGAGGTACATTCGTGTAAATAGAAAAATAACGGTTCAACAATTCGAGCCAAGGCATTTCTTGAATAATGATAATATTTTCACTGCGTCGATTGATGATTTTATGCAATCCAGGGTTGGGATAATTCCCGGCACTCCTCGCGTGGTGGCGCCCTTTACCATGTTTCAGATTACATTTCTGAGCTAAAATGCCAACTGAATAATTGTAAATTTCAAGGGGGCTACATGTACGTTGCAGGGGCACTTATCTTGAAAGTTTGCGGGTGAAAGAGCAAGCAAATAGCTATATTTTGTCGTGTTAAGTGTCAGTCGCGTTATTGAGTTAGCATTTTCAAAAGTTCGACTACATCACATATTGAATAATTCAATGATTTTTATTCTGAAAGTCTGAAAACTACACTGCAAAAACACCGGTTTTGATTTAATTCCAACCTGGTATCTATATCGGTCCACACCAGAGAAGCGTTGAATAACACCTGTTAAGAATCAAAGCGTTATTGGTTGAACACTTATTGGTGTTGCTTCAATACCAAATTGGTGTTAGCCTAACGCCAAACCGGTGTTGTTTCAACACCTCTCTGGTGTGAACCAATATAGATACCACGATGGTGTTTTGCAGTGTAGAAGCCTTCAAGAAAGAAAGATTTGTTTTATTCAAAACGGAGTAAATTCATTCTTGCACTGAAAACAAAAATTACACACCGACCTCTGCTGGACAGTAAATTATGTTTATCTTTTAGCATCCCAAAAGGGCAGAATTTGAGTATCTCGGTCACTAGTTCTATTGATAGCTTGCAAACAAATGCTCGGGAAATTGAAGAAATATCAAATATTTTCATTGACCTCTATTTATACACAACCTCTTCTATCATTCTATTTATTAGACTGAGAGCGAGACAGAGAGAGAGAGAGAGAGACAGGCAGACAGGCAGGAGAGCGGGAACGAGGGATAGGGAGAGGATGAGGATGAAGAGGAAAATAACAAGAACATGATACTCAAAGGCACAATGCAAGAAGAAAGGAGAAAGTGATGCAAAATAATAATGATGATGATGATGATGATAATAATAATGATGATAATAATGATAATAATAATAACAATAAAAATAGAAAATAACACAACAACAGCAACAATAATAAGAATAATAATAAGGATAATAATAATCTGGTTATTTATAATGCGCTCAAGTCATTTATCGCACATAATAAACATGTACACTGTCTGTTTTAGACAGAAAAGGGAGAGAGAAAGAAAGAGAGAGGGGGAGGGGGATATAGGGGTCGAAAAGGTGGGTCGGGTTAGAGCCCTATATGTTCATGAATATTGCAGTTTCATAGGCCATAATACCCCAGCGTCATTGTGGACATAACACACAGAAAAATATAATAAGAATATTATTTCAACAAAACTAACATGATTTATTGTTCGGCACACGCTATTGACTTTGTAATCGGGCGGCTTTTGGTCACTTCAATCATATTTCATCGGTGGCCAAACAAAGTCGGTGTAAAATGTTTGAATAACTTCATAAAAACAATCGTATTTCAAAGATTGTTTTCTGTCCATGTCAATAAAGCAGCGTAAAAGGATTATTTGATTTTAATTGTATTTTTTTTAAAGAAAGTAAAGTCGAATTAATCAGCGTGACTGTGAATACACTTCATAAGATATTGGGTGTTTTTTTTTTTTCAATTTCGAATACTATTTACAGAAAACTCTGTAAAGCAGACAGCGGCAGAACTTTTCCTTTAGCCATATTTCATATTAAAAAGCTTTATTTACAAAGATGAAGCCTTTAACTCATGCTGGTTTAACAGTTTTTTTTTCTCTAAAGGTCAAGTCCACCCCATAAAAATGTTGATTTGAATAAATAGGCAAAAATCAAACTAGCATAACACTAAAAATTTCAGCAAAATCGGATGAAAAATAAGAAAGTTATGACATGTTAAAGATTCGCTTATTTTTCACAAAATAGTGATATGTACAATTCGGTGATGTGCAAATGAGACAGACGATGATGTCCCTCACTCACAATTTCTTTAGTTTTTTATTGTTTGAATTATACAGTATTTCATTTTTCACCGATTAGACAATAGGGACCAACTCGACTGAACCATATAGTATTAAACAATGCTAATTCCACATGTTCAGGGAGGAATTAATCATCGTTTCACTTGTTAATGAGGAGAAAATTATAATATTTCATATACCATACAAAAGAAATAGTGAGTGGATGACGTCATCAGTCTCCTCATTTGCATACCGACCAGGATGTGCATATAACTGTTTCGTGAAATTAAGCGAAATTTTAAAATGTCATAACTTTCTTTTTTTACAGCCGATTTTGATGAAATTTTCAGTGTTATGCTTGTTGGATTTTTCCCTTTTTATTAAAATCACCTTTTTGTTAAGGTGGACTTGTCCTTTAATGTCGCGAACATTAAAATGTAGCTTTGGGGGAGGTGGGGGTGCCATTCACATAAGTTAATAAATCGAAATAGAGCTGCAAAACAACAACATGAACATTCATTGTAATTCTGTCTGCATATCAAATGGTAGTGGTGGGATGCCATTAATATATCCTAATCAGTCTAAGATTCTATGGCCGAAGGTTTTTTTTGCAAAACAACAACAGGAACATTTTAAAGTCATTCCATCAGCAATACTCACCCAATGTTATATAGCAATCATGTCAATAATGTTGTTTTGAATAAAAACAATTCATCAACTCGCCCATTCATTTTCCTCATTCACGGGTTGGTGAATTTGTTCATTAATTTAATCATTCATGAATTACTTGACTGATCAAGCAATTATTAATACTGTATAATAATATATTGACTTATTAATTAATTTTCATTTGATACCCTTTCAATAATCGATGAATAGATATGTAAACAAAGACGGTTATCACCAATCAATTAATTAATGACTGAATACAATATATTTATTAATCGTTCAACTTACAATAGCTACATATGTGTTCATTTATCATGTTTATTGAATATTAATTTTATCAATGCACTATGTCGATTCTATTTTCATTATAAAATGGCCAAAATGGCCCTAGTTCAGTAATTGGACTCGGTTTACATTTTACATACCACGGTCGATAACAACAGGAATAGATGGAGAAATATGAATCATAATACCATTTAATTGTAAAATGACCCCAACAGAATCCTGGAAAAGGGTGACGCCCATTTTTTGACCTTAATACCCCACGTCTCACGACCAAGCATGTAGCCATGCACCTTCTCGAAATCTTATCATAGGGCAAGGAATCCCCCGATGGGAGGGGTGACCCACCATCGTATGGACCATAAGCCCCCCCCCCCCGAAACTTCAATTCAATGAGTAAAGAAGAGAAGCCTCTTTTCATGTTTGGATTTCTACCTGTTTTTGGACGACAATTGCTCTTTCTTTTCGCTTGGCATATTTTTCTTGAAAAATGGAACAAAATCGCCCGATTTATGAAATCCAGGATAGATAGATAGATATATAGATAGATAGATAGATAGATAGAACAATATATATATAAAGAAAGATGGGTGGATGGATGGATGAATAGATAGATAGATAGATAAATAGATAGATAGAACAATAGTTATATCATGTATATAAAGAAAGATGGGTGGATGGATGAATAGATAGATATAGATAGATAGATATATAAAGAAAGATGGGTGGATGGATGGATGAATAGATAGATAGATGGATATATAGATAGATAGTTATATAGATAGTTATATATATAGATAGATTGATTGATAGATAGATAGATAGATAGATAGATAGATAGACAGACAGATATATAGATAGATAGATAGATAGATAGATAGATAGATAGATAGATAGATAGATAGATAGATAGATAGACCGACAGATAGATAGATAGATGGATAGACCGACAGATAGATAGATAGATGGATGGATAGATAGATAGACAGATAGATAGATAGAACGACAGATAGATACATGGATAGATATATAGATATATGGATAGATAAATGGATAGATAGATAGATAGATAGATAGATAGATAGATAGATAGATAGATAGATAGATAGATAGATAGATAGATAGATAGATATATAGACAAACAGACAGATAGACAGACAGACAGATATATATATATAGATAGATAGATAGATAGACCGACAGATAGATAGATACATGGATAGATAGATAGATAAAAAGACAGACAGATATATAGATAGATATATAAAGAAAGATGGGTGGATGGATGGATGGATGAATAGATGGATGGATAGATAGATAAACAGACAGACCGACAGATAGATAGATACATGGATAGATAGATAGATAGATATATAGATAGATAGATAAAAAAGACAGACAGATAGATAGATAGATATATAAAGAAAGATGGGTGGATGGATGGATGGATGAATAGATAGATGGATAGATAGATAGATATATAGATAGATAGATAGATAGATAGATAGATAGATAGATAGATAGATAGATAGATAGATAGATAGATAGATAGACCGACAGATAGATAGATAGATAGATAGACCGACAGATAGATAGATGGATGAATTAATATATAGATAGACAGATAGAACGACATATAGATAGATACATGGATAGATAGAGAGATATATAGACAAACAGACAGATAGATAGATAGATAGATAGATAGATAGATAGATAGATAGATAGATAGATAGATAGATAGATAGATAGATAGATAAAAAGACAGAGAGACAGATAGATAGATAGATAGATAAATGAATAGTTGCATGGATTGATGGATGGATAGATAGACAGATTGATAGATTAAGCGATCTGTGTCAATCGAATAAACGCAACATAAGATTACGCGAGCAATGTACATGAATTGAATCCTGCAACAGTATACTCCGCGGAGGCACAGTCCCCATGAGTATTGTCTAACATCATATTATGAGGATCATCCTTATCATTTATTCATACCAAGCTGAATTGATAGCAATGAATCATTATCATTAATAAAAATCAGAAAAAAAGAAGATGAATTTTTTTTTAAAAGTGATTTGCTGCTTGTCTCAAAGGGCCCATTATCTTCAGAGACTGAGAGACAGCGCATAGTCCAAAACGCCTACGATCTTACAGTGAGGTTAACATTAAATATATATTTAAGTACTGGATTATCATGGGGGCAGGGGGCATATGCCCCCCCCCCGGAAATTTTGAAAACTTACATTTTTTTAATGAAAATATTTACAAAATCCACCAAAAGTCAGTGCACCGAATCCTTAAATTTCACTTGACAAAATGCAAAAAAGCTTGGTCGCTTCACTCCCTCGCTTTTGAGTTTTTTTCGATACAGTTTACGCGTGCTGTCCCCCAGCGAATAAAATTGTGCGTACGGCCATGTGGATTATATAAGATTGATATAACTATATCTAAAGATTCATATAAAATACATATTAAAGGGAATACGAACATTTTGAGGGGGCCAGATATGGCGTATCTGGCAACATTAACAAAAATGCAAATATCCAATTTTGAGATCGATTTTGACACAAGTTTTAGTAAATAATATCATATTTCACCATTTTCTATTTTTTTTTTTTTGGTCGTGAAAATTTTAGGGCGGGCAAGCGCCCCTAAGCCCCCCCCCCCCAATCTTTACGCTACTGGATAGTTTGAATAACTTCTGCTTTTATTGAAACCAATTTTCACGTCAGTGTAAGCTTTTCCCTTCAGTCCTTGATATCACGTTATTTTCTTGGGCTCAGATTTGAAAACGTCAAAAATCTTGTAAATTGTGTTCACATAAAACATGCAGTCTGCGTTAGTCAATATTTCACCGATGCGGTTGTTTCGACAAATATGGCGTCATCACAAGTTCAAGGAATTTCCTTGATGTATGTTGTCAAGAAAATCATTATTATTTTGTTTGTCAAATCTTTCTTGTGACTTTGTGGAATGACCATTTTTTTTCTTATTAATGTTATAGTCATATTTGATCACACCCTTCCGGTGCTTGCATCATTTATTGTCATTACGCACATGCGCGATTGGATAAGATATCACACCATTATTTTATTCACGTATCTTATCAGTGGCATGCACAGGCGTATAGATGGAGGGGGCACCTCCGGCCCAAAAAAGTACCAGGAGGGGAGGGGGGGTAAAGCAAGGAATGAAGATTAAAAATGGTGAAATATTGTATGATTTTCTGAATATTATGTCAGAATATGTTTTAAAGTATTACTAGATTTTAATTAAAAAACATTTTCGCTTGTTCGCCACTTATTTTTAAATAAAATGTTGGCCCTTCAGGCAATGTTTTACCCTATCGCAGTTTCCCTTATGCTTCTGGTGGCATAACAATTTTTTTTTTCATTTTAATTGGGGGTGGATGGGGGCTTTACATTATGGGTGAACGGAATGGATTCCTCTGTCAGTAGGCCTACTCCCCGTGCCCCTCTCCCCCCCAAAAAAAAAACCGAGATGAGGTTGTGCCCCGCGGCCCGTGCTCCTTTCGAGCCAACACCTGCAGTGTATGTGTTTTGTTTTGGCTACACAGCAAACACTAAATTAAGCGACGAGGCACAAACAGTGGGCGTAAGATAATTATGATACAGGTATGGCTTGACGGCCACGCCAATTTTCTCTAGATTATCATGATTAAAAACGATTAATCAAGTTCAACCGCAAACTTTTATGAATAAAAGAAGATAAATGCAAAACAAACAATGTAGAGAGGAAAGAATAGACCCTCAACAATTTCGTACTTTTCGCCTTTTATTTTCCTATTTTGTTCATATTCTTTTCTCCATTTTCATTATCATCCTGACATCTCCCTTTCTTCCTCCTCTCCATCATCATCTTAATCATCATCATTTTCTCCTTCTCCTTTCTTTCTTCTTCAAATTAAATCACCTATTGTGTACCATAAGGTGAAATAGAAAATCAGTTACGGAAAAAAATGACCATAAAAGTTACTATTATATTAAGTCTGCCAGTCAATGGTATCTTTTATGGAATCCTTGTTTCTGATTGGCTCGTTGTCATAGAAGTTACCATTGGACGGCAATGTTACCATAATAGTAATGTTTATGCAACGGGGTCCAGCCAGGGCCCATGTCTAACAAATACTTCTTCTAGATTCAAATCGTACTAAAATTTCAATTCGTATTTCTGAACATTACAATATTAATTAGATCAATCACAATTTGAATTTTTATTCAAATCAACCATAACCCTCTGTAAGACTTGGCCAAGCTGTGACGAAACGATTCCACAATTTTACATATTTCAAAAGCCTTATGTTCTCCAGTCATGAATATCGTCAACAAATCAGCCTTTTAGATTAAAGATGTCCTATAAATAATTCTCAAGTTTAATATCTTTGATCTATAGATGATATACATTGATATACCTGAAACATTTCATCAGTGAAAACAAAATTAGCTTAATGAAACATGGAAGTGTGAAAAACAAATTTGGAGGTTATGCTACTATATAATCAGTATATACAGGATGAATATGGAGACTCTGTGATATGACAGACACATTAAACAAAAACAGTCTGAGAGAGGGGGCGTAGTATTAAACCTAGAATAATATTTTGATATTTAAAGTCAAAACCACTTCCTTTCTTCAAGAAGCCGTATCAAGTATATTGTTTGTACACACCTGAACGAGGTCTATATAATTTCATCATTCATTGGCGCACCGTGACAAGGCAATATGCACGTTTTGGTACTTAGCATTGGCATGCTTGATCAATAAGATTATGGCGGTGATATGATTTCATGCATGCATGCCGAATTAATTTTAATTGATTTTCCGTGGACCTTAACATTGATTTGACTTTTTGAAAGTCTGAGCTGCAAGGTTCCATTTGTCACTTGTGTCTGTAAAATGTTGTAAATTTGAAGCCCTGAAAAGAAAAATACTCATAAGTTATTATTGTGCTTCAAAAAAAATATTTTTTTAATAAGGTCTTTGTAATGTTAATCAACTTCGTCTAAAATTGTATTATTTGTCAGTTATTTAACAAAATCCTGTTTAGTTTCATGCATGTCCAAATTAATTTTCATTTATTTTTCTATGGACACATTATTAGCTTTTTTCTAAATAGTGGCCTGGTTGTGCTGATGAAGACCTTTGGTGAGATATTGGTAAAAAAATGTTTAATTTGAGATTAAATGAAGCTTTTCAATTGATATTGTGAAGTTTAATGACGGGGAATGAATATTCAAGCACGATTTAGCAAGTAAACTGAGGTTGAAATATAACCCATGTAAACTTAGAACTCTGACCACTAGTCGAATAAATTGTTCAAGATAGACCCACAAGGATGATTAACCAATTCCCCATGTCAATGATAAGGTACATTCCGAATTCCATCGGAATTGAATTACCTTACCAAACTTCTGGAAACTTAATGCTACGGAAATCTCACTATTTATATATATAAAACTATAACTATTCTTTTACATCATGATTTTTTTTAATTCCAATGTCATAATGTCTTTTTTTCCAGAAATCTTATTCAATACTATCCTAAACTTAAAGGGATGGTCCGGGCTGAAAATATTTATATCTTAATACATAGAGTAGAATTCACTGAGCAAAATGCCGAAAATTTCATCAAAATCGGATAACAAGTAATAAAGTTATTGAAGTTTAAAGTTCGGCGATATTTTGTGAAAACAGTCGTCATGAATATTCATTAGGTGGGCTGATGATGTCACATCTCCACTTTCCGTTTTCTTATGTTATTACATAAAATCATAATTTTTTCATTATTTCATACTTGTGTGAATAATATGTCTCCCTTATAATGAAATATGTTGCAGCCATAAATATCTAATGCACTAATTCAGTTGTCAATCCAATTTTTCTAGTTCTGGGAGGAAAAAATTCGAATAAACCTAATTTCATATAATAAAATACAAAAGAACAAGTGGGGATGTGACATCATCAGCCCACCTAATGAATATTCATGACGACTGTTTTCACAAAATATTGCTTAACTTTAAAATTCAATAACTTTGTTATTTGTTATCCGATTTTGATGAAATTTTCGGCACTTTGCTCAGTGAGTTCTACTCTATTTATTAAGCTATAAATACTTTCAGCCCGGACCATAGGTAGCCCCAGACCATGGTCCCAATATGTCTTTAACTTGCCCGGCACACTCAATACTCATCTTTCGATTTGCATGTTAGAATCATTTATCAAATTTATTGAAGCTTGGTAATCTCTATATCGATTAAAAAGTTTGTGTCCACGAAAATAACCTTTTACTACTTTCCTATATTTCTAATTCTGCATGCTTCCTTCAAAAACATTCTTAAGTTTATGTCCGGAAAAATACTTGTTTACTACTTTCTTATATTTCTTACTATGCATGCGTCCTTCAAAAGACATTTATACATTTCTAACGATTGTTTTTATATGATTTATCTATTGATAAGTATTTAAAGGGGGTTTATTTGTAAAAACTTTATGCTTATATCATTGCTTTCGCATGTCAATAGTTATTTCATGTCTATGATTTCGATTCTATATACATGTATCAGATTTTATTATGTTGAGATAAATTTGAACTCGCATTTGTCTGTTTGTGGTATTGCCATTTCTCGGAGAATGATGATAAGTGCATGTTAGGGTTAAGAATACATATTTTTCGATTGTATTCGATTTTGTATTTCAAAATTGTATTTACAGCCGGACATATTTCTAATATTTTTGAAACATTCCTAAATGAGGAATTTGTAGCTTGAATAGATTGGTGTACAATCACGTAAGTCGAGACTGGTCTTCAAACATCAGAAGTTCATTCGCCCACGCGCAGACATTCGGCAACATTTCTCATGGAATTGAATGATCGGTCATAAATTGGGCATTGAACATGTTGAATAAACAATTTTCTGCTTTAAAGTTGGCTTCCAGATTGAATGGGAAAAGGACTTGATCTGCGACCTGCAGGGGCGTCGCATCAATGTGTTTAATGAAATGAGTTGTAACCGCACATGGATGGGATAGTTATAACATTGATATATGTGCAGGGTCATTCTCAGAAAAATGCTACAATTGATGGGAGGAAAAATCGTAAAAATAAAATCTACAAAATGGATTGAAAAATACAGATTGTGAAAGTACCATGTATGAGAAAGTGGCAACAGAAAAGGGGCATGTCGCTGTTGCGTCAATTTGAAGTACTGACCGGATTAACTCAAGCACTGTATATCAACGTTACGGAGGTTAATCGTTAGCATTGTTCACTTATGTCACTCAATTAAATCACCTTTGAAATGATTGAAATAGAAATGCACACCATTAAGTTTCAGTGTGGTATCAACAATTTTATTTACTGAAGCAAAAATGTTTGCAAGATAGAAAAAATATTCAATATTCTTTTTCAGAAGCAGGATTTTACCAAATAACATTTAACAAAAAGAACCATAAAAATCATTGCACATCTTTCGTTCAGTTTAATGTTCATAATTTGAATGAGGCAACCTTAAAATAACTTTCATCCATAACCTGAGATCCTAAGCAATGCATGACCAATGCTGGGAATCAAAAGATACTTTCCCATCAAATCCTCGAGTGGCATTTACCCTTGTCAATCTTCGTTACGGAAGTTAAATGAAGTTACAAATTGCAGTATTTATTTGTTAGCTTAGGAAAATCCATATTTAGGTATTCGTATAACCTTTTATTAATAAATAAAGATAAATGTGGAACGCATAGCTTAATTTGCCAACCCCGCCCCCTAAAAAAATGTAAAAAACATAAACAGGAAACGGAAACTGTAATTTTATTGTCGTTCTTGTTCAAAGTTGGAATGAAAAAACCGAATAACCGGGCAACAGAATTACAGTTCATCTTTAAAGTTTCTGGCAATAAACAAAATATAACAATCGCAGTCCCGTTACCAGGATGAGTTCTCTGGGTTACGAGGAATCCCGCCGCCTGCCAATAGCCAAAACAGATAGAAAAAGAGGGAAAAACATTTAAAAAAGGACATGGGGAAATGAATAATAAAAAAGTAAGGTGAATGAAACAAGAGGCTAAAAATTCACAAATACATAAATTATTAATGGAATCTATATGATCTAATCGCGATTTTTTTTTCATCAGTTTGTTTTATCGAGATACGCAATTACACATTCTATTCGTGATTTAAAAAAATGATGAATAGCCAAAATGTTTGATTATCGAAATACGTATTTCATTTATAAATTCCAACAAACCGTGAGAGTTTGAAATACCCCTTTCCATGTTTTCATGTAAGTAGGCCTATATCGATTATTCAAGCGCTTTTCATGCACGTTAAAGGGGTCATCCAGGCTGAAAATATGATCTGAACAGATAATAAGCAGACAAACAAAATACTGCAAATATGATCAAAATTGAACAAGGAATAGCGAAGTTATGCCATTTTAAAGATTTGCATTATTTTAGTGAAACAATATAGTCTATGCATATCTTCATGAATATTAAAAGAGTTGATTGATGGTGTACATACATGTAATCCCCACTTGTTTTTTTTTGTATTCTATTGCATGAAATTATTTTTTATTCAATTTATATCCTCTTTATTTGAAAGCGTGCTTAAGATGTCTGGTTTTCATATTGGAATGACACATATTTTCAGCTCGCGCTTCGCACTCACTGCGCATCATTTCCTTAGCAAGACACCCATCCTTTTTATGATTACAAAAAGTTAGTAGAATGTCCCGTTTTGGGGACTAAACCTAAAAAAGCGCGCGTTTTACATTTGCAATAATTGTTTATTGGATATATATCTTGTTCTCAAATTACAACGTCCAAAAATTATTGTTTTCAGATCAACATATAAAAAATTTACAGTCGCATCAATTAAGATACCCATCCTTGTAATTGGTACAAAGAGTGTTTAGAATGTCAAGCTTTCGGTCAGAATACGAAAAACAAATCAGCTAGCACTTTGTACTCGCATTAATAGTTTATTCAGATAACATCCTGATCATTTCTTAAAAAAATGCTAGAATTTCAAGTTTTCAGGTTAGACTATTCACAAGTTTTAGCTCGCGCTTTGCGCTCACATTTTTGATCGGTGATACATTAACCCTCCTCATGAGTCATTGCAAACAGTTTTTATGTCTCTTTCCTTGTCCATGAAAGCTTAGTTGTTTCTCCTTCTTCCCTTTCTCTACACCATTTCTGCCGACTACAGCATTAGACAAAGCCATGTCACCTATTCTGGAACTAGAATCGTGCTATCAATCTTAGCAAAGTACAGCAAAGAAGTGTATTAACTTCCGTAACAGTAATTGTTACGGAAGTTAATGCACTTTATATAGCAAAGGAAATTAGAAATCTTAAGTTCTAAAGAAGATGCCAATATTAAAAATTTGTAGTATGTATTATTTAAAATTCTAAAAACATTAAATATATATAATTCTCGGGAAATTGTTTTCGCTGGCAATTTTCCCTCTTTTCAAAGTGATGTTAAAAATAAGGTGTGTAATAATAATTTGACAAGGATGAATAGCTATCATTTGTATGGGTAAGTAGGTGGACGGTACCTTATATGATTTATATCTGTATGATCCGGAGTGATTCAGTATAGCACAAATTTGTAGCATATTCAAGAAAAAATGTTACGGAAGTTAATGCGTTACGGAAGTTAATGTCTTTATGCTTTATGGTCCAACGTGGTCCTTATTTAACAGTCATACCTTTGAAAATTGTATTTATTATGAAAGGTGTCTCTTATCCTATAAGATACTGAATCCTTAACAGAACTGCCAAAGTGCATATTTTCTTAAGGTGCGTTACGGATGTTAAAGCTGTTTAGTCATACATTTTATTTTTTAAGAATAGTCCTTTATTTCCGTGTAATACAGGAAACACATATGATAATTCCCTATCAATTATTTATTAATGAATATCACTCTACTTGTAGACACATTATCATATAATATCATTCAGTTTGAATGGGAAAAAAACTTGTGGCAGTATTCGTTACGGAGGTTAAAATGAATTTGGGACAAAGTTAAAAGTGAAATTAATCACAAAGGGATCATCAAATACTAGGATAAGCGCAGTATGTCGGACGTTTACACCAAGCTGCCCTCACCAGACATTAATGTAGGTAAGAAATACAGACTACTTAGGAAAGAGAATGATAGTAAAATCTAAAACTGACCCGAGACAGCGTCGATTCTAACAAAAAGCAAAAATAAAAGGCTTTTGTAATAAAATTAGAGCTTTATTAGTCACTGGTCGTATATGCTTTGTGGAGCTAGTCTATTATTGTAATTTTCTTGATAATATTTTTGTAGAAAATGTTCAGGGTTGTGAAGCTAGCGGCCATAAGATAGTCGAGACACGTTTTTTGTGAATTGTAACATTTTTTTGAGAATGACCCTGCATTGAATGAAAGAAGACTAGATGATAGCATTAGCAGTCATGAAATTAATATACCCAGTTATACTGTAATACACAGAGACAGGTATAGGAATGGAGGCGGTGTTGCCATGTATATTGGCAATAGGGAGAGAAGGAGGAGGAGGAGGCGGAGGAGGAGGAGGAGAATAAGAAAAAGAAGAAGAAGAAGAGGAGGAGAAGGAGGGGGAGAAGAAAAAGAAAACGAAGAAGAAGTAGAAGAAGAAGAAGAAGAGGAGGAGGAGGAGAAGAAAAAGAAAACGAAGAAGAAGAAGAAGAGGAGAAGGAGGAGGAGAAGAAAAAGAAAACGAAGAAGAAGTAGAAGAAGAAGAGGAGGAGGAGAAGAAAAATAAAACGTAGAAGAAGAAGAAGAGGAGAAGGAGGAGGAGAAGAAAAAGAAAAGGAGGAAGAAGTAGAAGAAGAAGAAGAAGAAGAAGAGGAGGAGGAGGAGGAGGAAGAAGAAAACGAAGAAGAAGTAGAAGAAGAAGAAGAAGAGGAGGAGGAGGAGAAGAAAAAGAAAACGAAGAAGAAGTATATAGAAGAAGAAGAAGAAGAGTAGAAGGAGGAGGAGAAGGAGAAGAAAAAGAAAACGAAGAAGAAGTAGAAGAAGAAGAAGAAGAAGAGGAGGAGGAGGAGGAGGAAGAAGAAAAAAAGAAGAGGAGGGGATCGTATTTGAAAAAGGGGACGTTGAAAGGGGACTAGGATGTGCTTCAAAATCCAAAGAAAGTGAAAGTTGAAACCGTAATGTGCAAACTTTTTTTTTTTTTTTTTTTTTTTTTTGGAGGGCTCATCTACATCTTTCGATCAACATAACCTAACCTGTACACCTAATCTGGAGAAAGGTTTATGCCATAAACACCTGCCCATGTGATGTCAATAAATATACAACATCCCGAGCCGAACGAGTCTTTCCCTTTCCTACACACTCTCCCTTCCCTTGCCCTAGCTCTATCCGTGGTGCATTCATTGATGTTATAAACATGAATGTTTTCTTCAAGAGTACATTGATTTACAGTGGTATCAAAATGACCTTGATCACATCAACGTGATGTTTCTGTTAGGTTACATGATTCTGTAATTATGATTGATAACTAAGACGTTTATATATACGATGATTACCCAATATCATTTTATCGTACAGGAATTAATTTCACAGTCAGTATTATGTGGAAGTCGGTACCAATCTTCTTTCTATATTACGAAATTATTTTAAGGATTAAGCATTTCGAATGAAGTGGAATGGCAGCGACAAAATAATAGAAGTAAGACAATTGAAACTGCCTCCTGATAAGTGTCTCTTGAAAATGTCTGCCTTTCTCTGCAAAGATAGATCAACATCACATTGAAATTATATATATATATAATTTGCTTTTGCTGCTTTTCCTAAAATTAAAGAGGGAGAAAGAGAGCGGAGGGGGAGGGGAAAAGAGGGAGATGGAGAGAGAGGGGAGGGGGGGGGGAGAAGAGAGAGATAGAAGGGAAAAGTGGGAGGGAGACTTTCCCTGAGACTTGATCCGGATTCCTGTCATTAATGTGTGTGTGTGTGTACGTGTATTTGAGTTTTGTCAGACGTGTATCAATCAGATATGATTATTTACGTCTGGGACCGACCTTTAACGTCACCATCCGAAAGACGTGACCAGGGGGCCAGGGCTCGAACCTCAAACCTCTGCATCAATTTGTAACTTCCCCACATAGCTTGGATTATAGGCGCACGCCACAACGCCCAGTTATTAATGTACGTTGCTCTTCCTGGCCAAGAGAGGGAGACATATAACAAAAATTGTCGGACTGAGTTGATCGCAACGACAGTGGTCATCACACAATCAGTCACTATGGACTCTACCACAATCACCATTACCAATTATTTTTTCTAATAACCCTGGAAATATGAGGTATCTTTTTCAATATAAGAGACTTGATCTTTTTCTTATAATCTACTTAACTTAGCGAACTTTTTTATCTGGTCTACCATGAGGACACCCCCATAACAAAAATAAACAAAAAGAATTGAACAACAAATTAACTGTAAATTCGTCTTTAAATTTCATAATTTTCATTTACGATGAAGTAAATACAGTATTCTTAAGACAAAACCCTCTGCTTTAACATATTCACTAACCATAATTCTTTTTTTTTAATTCCTTCTTGGTTTTCTCCCTCCGCTTGCTTTCGGAGATCAGCCCTATGTATAAAATCCAATGTTAAAACATCATCCAGTACATGTCGATTACCATTTAATGATTAAACAAACAATCATTACAATTTACTCTCACA
Source organism: Lytechinus pictus (assembly GCF_037042905.1). NCBI lineage: Eukaryota > Metazoa > Echinodermata > Echinoidea > Temnopleuroida > Toxopneustidae > Lytechinus > Lytechinus pictus. The sequence continues at coordinate 43,376,865 of NC_087249.1, forward strand.
CAAACTTAGGTTCTCTTGAAAAATAATTTCAATATGTGCAGTTTATCATGAATTCATTTTGAAGATAACAGTATGCGAAATATTATCAAACATGAAAACTAACAAAAAATCAATAGCCTCTCCAAACAGAGGTGCATAATATTCTGCAATGCTGCACAAAGTAACCCTGAATTGAAACTTTGATCAACAAGTGGGTATCCATGCAAAGACTACCACATATAAAACTGGCTGTTTCTGGCCGTCAGTATACACAAGGCAATGTAGGCTGCCCATTCAGACCCTTAACTCGTGTGAGGATCGAGTTTGCACTGCAGACTATTATGCGCATCTTAAAGTTGTTTACGCCATTTTCATGTAAATCGATTGATGTGTCTAATTCAATGTCAACACCATTGAGTGGTATTGTTCTAATGTTCGATTTCATTGACTGTTCTCTTTCTTGTAAATGCCAGTGGTGAAATCATTATAATTACGCAGCTTCAATTCTCGCCGTTCGGGAGTGGCGTAATGAGCCAAAAAATTTGATTTGGTCTCGGGAAAAAATCGAAAAGCGAGCGAGCAATAGTTTTCACCTATTAACTACAGGGCAATTCCGTAAAATGATCAACCTATTCGTACATCCGACCCTCATTTTTCTCAAGTTTTACTTCGCTTCATAAACTGACCAAGTCATGGTCACTTGAGAGCATTACAGATTGTCTTAAGAACCGTAAATCAGAGACAGAAAATTTCATGAATTAAGGTCTCACATGGGATCGGACGTACATAATTATTTATGGAATTGCCCTACTGCAAAGTTAAAATTATGTGATAGCTTTTTATGTTGGCATGGCTACTGTTCTCAAACAGAATTTGATTAAACATTTAATGTCATGAAAAGAAATTGGTTTAATGACTCCTTGGTAATTGTTTTGACATTAAGTGATAAATATATATTTTTGCCCTGGGTAGCAACGTGGTCCCTAAATAACATTGTTGTTGCCTTTCAAGCAATCTGCTTTTGAAAATGGCAAATTGTATTTTGTTTGGAATTACATTTATTTATAACTCTTAATCTATGATTTATGCCAAACAAGCAATCACCATATTATGTTTGTTATGTTATAAAAAATATATATGTTGTAATTATAGGAGACACAATGAAGGAGAAAATTACAATAAAATAAAATAAACCATATTTATTAAAACTTCACATAGCTCAGATATACGACATGGTACGTGATTATGTGTTAAAATCGATCACTGGGAATGCGATCTGGTAAATTGCCAATTCGTCTACTGCCAACAATTCGTCGACTCACCACATGGTCTGCCTTCATTTAGCCTAATGCCATTCCTTCCATCAACATTTCGCCTATCAACCCTTTGGTCCAATTATCACTTCGTGTAATCACCAGTTCGTCTATGACCATTTCGTGTCATAACCAGTTGGTCTAATATCCATTTTATTTTCATTCATTTTGTCCAATTAAAATTTCTTGCAATTAGACCAAATTGTATATGGACTAACTGGTTATGAGAGATCAACTGGTTATTAGACGAAATGGTGAGTGGACGAAATAGTTATTAGACCATGTGGATAGTGGGCGAACTAATGGTAGACCAAATGATAGTAGACGAGTGGGTAATTGGACGGATTTACATTAGACCAATTGAAAATAAACCTGCGGGCTAGGGGGTGAGAATAGACAAAAGAAAATCAGTTTCAATCAATATGCAAGTGATATGCGGAGAATGCTCAATCACGTCGAGGTGCTATCATTTATAACGATTAATGTCTACCTTGAATCAGAACTGCCCAAGCAGGGAATTGTTGAGGCTGCATTTCTGTCCTTCTACTTCTCTACGCTGGCAAATTGGTACTTTAAAGTCAGCACGACAAGTGCTTTTTTAGCTACGCGATTTCAAGATTTCAGGGTTTAAACCACCGCCATCATCCCTTCTGCCATAAGCTCTACCACTTGAACTTGGTTTCCTTATATTATGAAGATAGCGTCGCCACGGCCGAATCTTTATGCATGTTTTGACTCAAAAGTTAGATTTAAGACCGACTCTGCAATTCATTAACAAGATGGCAAAAGTTGAAAGAGGTGTACGTCTTGCTCCAGGACTTCAGGAAAGATGTCCCCCATCCTTCTGGGGTGTGTGGAGATGCTGGCAAACCAGAGCAGGCGATACCAGAATAACACCAGTATACGATGCAAGGTAAGCATAAGGGTTACACGTCCGCATAAAATAATTATCAAAAACATTGTAGCCTATATCATGTATATTGTTGGGGCAAGAAAGCGGTCAACCTGTTCATTTTGGTGGATTTATTTTCACCCTCTCTCTCTCTCTATCTCTTTAAAGCATTGTACTTAAAAACTTTGCGACTTAAAAGTTGTTTGAGCGTACATGGGGGGGGGGGGTAAATCATCCCTTGCCCCCCCCCCCCCCTCTGGTGAGCAGCCAACATTGCCAGGATGTATGGCAACATTGTGATAAGAGTCTAGTTTATAATAATAAAAAAAAAATGATTACAGAAGAAAACAAAAACAATGATGGTTGAGTGAATGGTTTAATTTAATTATTCAGAAGGGTCGTTATTCCGAAGTTTCGAATACTATGAAGGTTTGTTAATCCGAAGGTTCATTAGTCTGAATCAGATCCGTAGATCCCAAGGCTCGTTAATCCGAAAAATGAAATATGGTTCATTCTTCCGAGGGTTCGATAGTCTTGAAGGGGTTGCTATTCCGTAGGATTGTTAATCCGAAAACAAAAAAAAAGCTCGTAATTGTACTGAAGGTCCAATAAGAAAGTTATAGCTGCTTTAAAATTAAGATCACTAATAGTATGTAGATTTCAAATTGGCAACTGGGTAAGTAAATTATGACAAGGGGCAAGGACAACTTTCCCATAGGCTGTGTACTTTATTATCAGGGATTTGTGGTTTTCTCCTAAGTACCCATTCCCCTGGGGCAGTAATCTAAATATAACCCAGGTAGTATATTGTTTAATGTCCTCATGAATGAAAAATATAATTTGAAATACAAATTTTGGGAAAAATTACATTTTAGCCATAATATGTATTGTAGTACACAGAAGAGTAGTCCTTGCCACTGATCTCAGTGGTCCTTGCCTCACATCACTATGACATCCCATATGCGGCCAATTTGAAGTCTCCATGAGTATAGTGATTACCAATATTTACAACTTTTAAAAATTCATAACTTTCTTGTTGTTTGTCCAATATTGTTCAAACTTTCACCTATCAACTTGTCTGATTTTTCTTTTTCTTATAAAAACAAGTTTTTTATTTGGGTTGGATTCCCCTTTAAGGATCAACGCGGCATTGTCGGCAAGATCCGGGGAGGTCCGGATAAGTTTTGCCCCGGATTAAGCGTCGACGAGCTTTGATGACTGTACACACAGCATCCTCACACGGATCATGCCGGCAGGGCACGTCGTCTACACGGATCATCAGGGCGTCAACACGGACCAACACGGCAGCTACACGAACCAACACGTCAGCAACACGGCAGCTATATTGACCAGCACGGCAGATCAAAATCTGCTATGAAAATGAGCTGATTTTTTTTTATTTTTTTTTATTTCATTCTTTTTCTCATCATTGCCACGTCAACATCGCAATTGTTTTCTGAGTGTATTACAATTTTTTTTTCCAAATTTCAAACTTCCTTAAACAGTAAAAACGCTATTTTGATTATTGCACATGTACCTCTTGAGGAGAAAGAATTTATACTGAGACCCAAGACTCCTTGGTATACAGATGCTCTGAGGAAATCAAAACAAGAGCGAAGGAGAGCGGAAAGAACATTCTCCAAAACAGGTCTCCATGTTCACAAAGACATCTATAAAGAGAAATGCAAGTCTTATTTATCACTTCTTCGTAAGACCAAAGCGGACTATTTCCTCAACAAAATCGACATCCGTGATCAGAGAGCCTTGTATCGAATGGTCAAGACTTTATCAGCACCTAATACGTCAAACCAAATACTGCCAAACCATGAATCTCCTAACCTACTTGCAGAGTCCTTTTGTAGTTTCTTTGATGAGAAAATCAAGGGCATTCAGCAGAGGTTGGATTCGTCAACCATCACAGACATGTCAGTTTCCATCCTTGATAAAGGCGACTGCTCATCGCATCTGAATGAGTTTGAGATGGTGTCAGAGGATGAAATAATGAGATTTGTCGAAAGATCATCCAATGCTTACTGTGAGCTCGATCCTATACCTACTCATCTTCTTAAGAATATCACCGTCTGTCTGGCTCCCGTTCTTGCTCAAATAGTCAACACCAGTTTAGAAAGTGGAGAGGTTCCAACATCTATGAAACAGGCCATCGTAAAACCTAGACTTAAAAAAGATAGCCTCCCGCGTGATAATCTTTCCAACTACAGGCCTGTAGCAAATCTTAGTTTTGTGGGAAAACTTCTCGAGAGAGCAGCTGCTACGCAGATCAAGGACTATTTGGCAGAGAACAATCTTCTTCCAGTTGCACAGTCGGCATATCGTGAGAATTTCAGCGTTGAAACAACGCTTCTCAAGGTTTAAAACGACATTTTGATGGCTCTGGACGCTTGGAAGGAAGTGGTATTGGTGCTGTTAGATTTTAGTGCAGCATTCGATACGATTGATCATCAACTGCTGCTACAAAGAATGAGTACTTATTTTGGAATCAGAGGAAGTGTTCTCCGGTGGTTTTCTTCCTACCTGGAAAACAGATCGCATGCTGTCAAGATTGATAATGCTACATCAGGATTATCTTATGATGAGCAAGGAGTTCCTCAAGGGTCCGTCATCGGACCACTTACCTTTACAATGTACACTGCCCCTATCAATGACATTATAAGATCTCATGGTGTTGATGTAATGTTATATGCAGATGACACACAAATGTATATTGTCTTCAATCAATGTGATCGCCAGGTTTCAGTTGAAAAACTGAATGCCTGCATCGTTGATATTAGGAGTTGGGCAACCAAAAATAAACTGTCTCTTAATGATGAAAAAACTGAACTTATACATTTCACTTCAAAGTTTCGTACAGAAATAAGTATGATTGATGTTAGGGTTGGCAACAATTATGTTGCTCCTGCTGCCAATGCTAGAAACTTAGGGGTTATTTTTTATAGACATATCAATATGAAAGAGCAGATTAGTTCTATCTGCAAATCTGCCATGATAGCAATCAGATGTATCAATCGAATAAGAGGGTTTCTGAATGTAGAGGCAACAAAAAGCCTGGTCCACGCATTTGTCACCAGTCGAATCGACTCATGTAATAGCTTGCTTTTTGGTCTTCCCCAAAAAGACATTCACCGTATACAGATGCTGCAGAATATTGCAGCTAGGCTGGTAACTCGCACTCCTAGACAACACATCATTACCAGTACCCTGAAGAAATTACATTGGCTTTCTGTTGAAAAGCGCATCACATTCAAGATTCTTTGTTTAGTTTTTAAAGCTCAGCATGGCTTATCTCCATCATACTTGTCCAATTTACTAAATGATTACAACCCACCCCGTAACCTTCGATCAAGCAAACAAGTACTTCTTCAAATTCCCAAAACCCACACAAGCTTTTATGGTAGCAGATCATTTGCTGTAGCTGGACCAACCCTTTGGAACAAATTACCCCTACATATCAGACAGGCATCCACTTATTCAACTTTCAAATCCTTACTCAAAACCCATCTTTTCCGAAACTCATAACTAGGTGTAGTATAGGTATTTATTTTATAGGTAATAATTGTAAGTTTAAATATTAAGTAATTCTGTAATTCACAAGTCTATATTCTTTGTTTGTAGCATGTTTACTTTGTAACCTTTATTGTAAAGCGCGTAGAGAAACTTACAATTTATAATGCGCTATATAAGAAAAGTATTATTATTATTATTTATACAACACAATTTACTATTTTTGCAGTAGTCGTTAAGTGCTTGAAATCTTAAACAACAAAGTTTAATTTTGAATATTTAATCTTAAATAAAATTAATTGAGCATGTTTATGCCAACTGTTTAACAACTACTAGAAAGATCATAAAGTAAAGCCCGAGTCACATACAGACACGGATATAAATACTCCAGGATCAACACGGCAACGCAATGCTAAGTCTCAGTCTATCGCTCTATACATGAATATATAATTTTTTATTCTTTGATTTTACGGGAAGGTCGATATGAAGTTATTTGTAAATTGATGAATATCTTTTTTTTTCATTCGGAAGACTACATCTGAGCAAACTCTTATAGCTGAATACATGAGTAGTTTGAAATAATGGCATTGGACACGTTAGGTAAAATATAGGCCTATTGATATAGATTTTAACGTGGCAATTGATCGCTATTAATAAGAAACATGGCCATGATCGACCATGTAGTCATAATAAATTCCAATCTCTGACGTCTCTAATGTGACGGTCACACCAACGACACCGGCACAATGGCGACCGATGACAAACTATTGGTAATAATGTAATAGATTTGGTTGATGTGGATTCGATTTGACCGTTGTGACTGGGCATATGTCAGTGGTCAACTGAGACCGCGGTTTTGAAAGGAATCATCTAATGAAATGTAATCAATACTGATCGATGCTCATAAATGGATCCCCGATCACGCAAGGGTCAAACTGCTTTGTATTGAGAAATGCCACCGGTCAATTCTCGTAGAGTTGTTCGAAACTGCGACAGTATTTTATTCAATCCGTTTCGATGATATATTATTCCTTTTCGCGCCAAATCCCACATCGCAACCATGACAACGTAAAACTTTAATGAGTAATTCATGTTGTCGTGCATTCGTCTAAATGTTGTTTCAGTGATTCATTGCATCTCCTAGTAATTGCATTTTTATCATTTTGCATCATTTACTTGAGCAAACGTGAAAACGATTTGAATTAAGGCTATATGTCAGAAGGAGAAGAGGAAATGTGTTGTCATGATACAAAAAAACAACGTGCAGGGCACAGAAACAACATAGAACCACTCGAGTGAATTGATCATAATTATGCTATCCAGAAAAAGCAACATTTGGATCACATTGTCTCATGAGAGATATGTCTTTGTAGGAATGTTGTCTTTATAATTGCGACGCATGTCCCTCGGGCAGTTATTTAATTGGTATCATTCTTTGGTGTCATCTGAAGCAAGCTTCGACCTCAGTGTCATCACACAAGAGGCTTTTGATGGCACAGGAGTGGAGACAATACCGCCACCAAACTCAATGCACTATTGAGGATTCGACTGTCAAAGTGTTTACTTCGTCAACCGAGGAAAGTTGTGCAGTGTGTGCCCAAGGGCTCACACCGCTTGTATTGCTTGCCAAGATTTTAATGGAATTAATCCTTACAAATGTGGCAACGACGACTCCACTTAATGTTTACGTGAGAGGCTGGGATTTTTGGTAGATTTATAACGAGAGGGAACGATTCGAACATGGATCTATTGACTTTGAGAGACCGAAGAACTCGCCTCTTGCGGAGCCGGGAGTACATGCTCGCAGCGAACAGGCTGAGTAAGCCACCTCCGTGGCACAGCGGCGGGAGGCGGTGGGCAGTGTCCGCATCAACGATGGCCATGTCGGAAAGAGAAAAGCAGTTGATCCCGAGTCGAAGGGAGAGTTGTCCTCCAACTTTTTGGAGTTTGCAAAGGAGCGAACCAGCTCGGCCGGGGATGAGGAGGGCCAAAACGGCCAATGCCTCAAATTACGCAGAAAGAATAAGGTAGGCCAAAAGTAAAATATGCAATTGCAAGTGCTAGTGCCGTTGTTACAGTTTTATAGTCATGCAGAAAAATGATATCAATCCTATATTCATTTATAAGGAAAACAGTCGTATCGATCATAAGTTCTCTTTGATATTTAGCCGCCTCTATTTTAGTTACTTTAATGAACAAAACAAGTACGAATAAGTACGACTATACTCTGTAAAGAGGACTGTACTCAACGGAAGAAGAAGAACAACATAACATAACTTAACTTGAACTATGACCTTAGACTTGATGTGAATTCTGAAGAAGAAAAAACAACAACAACTAATTGATGATTTGATTACAATTTTTTAGACTCCCCGAAAATTTCAATGTATATATCTATCCAATTAAAGATGCCCATTTGGATAAATCCAGTTAAAGGAAAAATCTTTGAAATAGAATGTATTAAAACCAATTCACCATTTGTAAACATATTGGTAAAGAGATGGGTGTTTACCTTATGTTGCAATTGAAGGAGGCTATTATAAGGGAATATATTTTAGAAGTTCAATATTAGTACATGTAATTAGAAAATTGATCATCCACCTTTACACTCTACTTTTCATTATTATTATTGTTGTTATTATCATCATTATTACAATTATTATTATTACAATTATTATTATTGTTATTACAATTATTATTATTATCATATCATCATCATTATTATGCGAATCATTTCTTCACATTTTGAAAGATATATGAATCATCATCTTAGCAATATGAATGAATATTTTGTTGCATAAATGACATGCAGGTCGCCTATACCCATCGCATCTGCGTTACATGTACACCATTGGCAGTGGCAAAGCACTTTGAACTTTATTCTTGACAAGTTTAGATTGGAAACCAACATGCCGAGGTCAAATGGTCACATATTATTCACTCCTTGTGAGGGCCATGTCAATAATGTAAGCATTATTATGTGGACCGTCTCGCGCCTGTCAATCATAATCTGCGTTCTATATCAACACATTGTTCGTCATGTATTGAATTCGTGCCAATCCAATACCATTGTGATGAACAGGAAACATTATTTGAAACATTAATTCACAAGGCCTACTTCATACTTCATATTTTGTCTGAATGTTGTGTGCCCATCCAGAATACCCATAATTCAACTGCTGCATGCAGCATCCGGAGGGGAGGAGAGGGGGGGGGGGGGACATTCCGCTCGAACATGAACTTTCATAAAAGACTCTTAAAAACAAATAATCTTCGTTCTCAGAATATTTTTATAAATATCATGATATTTTCATGGTATGATGAAATATGTTTACCCTTTCCATGTCACTGAAATTGAATGGTAGAGGTGATAAGAAATTGACGTTTTTGATAATAAACAGCTTTCTGTTTTCCTTATCTTTATAACAAATCAAACGTGATATAAAAAAAAAAAAAAAGGTATCAAAACGTGGGCGTGGCTTATGACGTCAATAGAGAAAATTGTCCAAGGGTGGCATAGTGGCACCCATCAGATTCTTGAGGCAGAACACTGTATACGTCATATACTACCACTTTCAGTATTAAAAATCGCATGCATACCCAACTTGACGGTCATGCCATTGCTTTGATCATAATCATAATCTATTTATAATTGGGAATTTTAAGTAAAACGAAATTATTAACCAATACTTAAGACCTTATTTAATTAGCAGCAGTAGCAAATGTTTAAACCTTATCACGTTCTGTAAAATCTAAGAAAAGTGCGAGGGGCGTAATTACCAATGTCCAGACAGTTGTGGAATTTTAAGCAAATTTCATTTCACTTCTGGTGCATTTCGTATACTTTTGATAATATAAAGATTCTGACATTTCTTCATTTACTTTTTTTTCTTCTCTTTTTCGCCTTTGTGATTTCTGCGCGGCCCCTTCAAATTGCTACACTCACACATTCCATTTTGTTCAAATTCATATCTAACCTTTTACAAAATTATGTAATTACTTGACTCCGATCATCTCTAGGTTGTATATATTCCAGAATCATAACCTGAGCGCATAATGCAGTTTTGAGAAGCATTCCGACCGAGCTTTGAGCCTTCGAAAATAGTTTTTAAAAGTGTCTAAAACCTCGATTTGATGATTCAACTTCAAATGGGTGGGCCACAAAATCTTTTGAGTGTATAATATATATTTTTTATTTATATATATTTTTTTGCGATTTCTGACCCCACTCAAGTCGCCTCCATACATGTCATCAGAGATTACATTTTATTTCAATGCTGATCGGTTTATGTTTTTTATGGATACTTTATTATTATTATTATTATTATTTTTGTTATTCAGTAAGATCATTTTATGAATATTATGTTCCTCGGTCGTATAGTATGAAGTTTGATGTTCTTGGAGCAACGTTGTAATATACAGACGTTTCATAACTTGCAACTTGTTGCATTTTAAATTATGTAATGTGTAGTAAGTAGTAAATGGATGTTATAACTAGTGATTTAAAGGGGAATCCAGCCTTGGCCATTAAATGTTGTGTTGGGAAGGAGAAAAATAAATTAAACAGAATGGTGAAAGTTTGAAAGAAATCGGACAAGCAATAAGAAAGTTATAGCTGCTTTAAAATTGAGACCACTAATACTATGTACATTTCAAATTGGCAACTGGGTAAGTAAATTATGACAAGGGGCAAGGACAACTTTCCCATAGGCCATGTACTTTATTATCAGGGATTTGTGGTTTTCTCCTAAGTACCCATTCCCCTGGGGCAGTAATCTAAATATAACCCAGGTAGTATATTGTCTTATGTCCTCATGAAAGAAAAATATAATTTGAAATAAAACTTTTGGGGAAAATGACATTTTAGCCATAATATGTATTGGAGTACATGGAAGAGTAGTCCTTGCCTTACATCACTATGACATCCCATATGCGGCCAATTTGAAGTCTCCATGGGTATAGTGATTACCAATATTTACAACTTTTAAAAATTCATAACTTTCTTGTTGTTTGTCCAATATTGATCAAACTTTCACCGATCAACTTGTCTGATTTTTCTTTTCCTTATAAAATCAAGTTTTTATTTGGGTTGGATTCCCCTTTAAATTGAATAATTGTTCATAGACATCGTTTTACAACATTGCAACAAGTAAATTAATCATTTATGATATTATTGACATGTGTAAGTAATGTGTACATAATGTTTTCTTGTTCACTATTTTCTTGGATGTTGGGAGGAAAGTACATGTATAAACCATAAGTCAGCACGAATTTTTTTTACCTTGGAACAGAAATTGAAAAGATTACATTTTATGTAATGGGTTGACTTTTAAAATATTTCCGATCAGATTTCTGAGGAAAATCAATGTACAGATTACTTCTTTAGTTGCGTTATATTAAGCGAAAAAAAATCCATGCTATAAGCAATGTTTGTAAAGTGATAACCATCAGCGGCGCTGAAAGGAAAGTATGATTTAAGAAAGTACATATAATATCAACATAGAAATTGTTATTATCATTCTCGCAAAATTAAGTCAGTGAATAGAGTCCACTTTATATTAGAATAAATGGGATTCCCATGTGCTAACAATGACCAGATGATGTTGATTTGGTGAAATACATGTCGAGGCCCCTTTTTCATACTTCTCAACTATCGTGTTTCACAATTTGGTATATTCTCTCGTGTATGGTTATCAAGGTTATCTGTCAATCCTGAAAGAGTAAAATGGACTATCGATTATTAACCAATTTAAAAGGAAAACAAAACGGACGATGTTGTCATTTTCAAAGTCATAATTTACCGATTAATTTGCTTTATAGTTTGTGTGCTTTCTTGATTCCAGGCGATAATTCGAATTAAAGACAGTTCAGACAAAAAGTCCAAAATAAATGTCTTCCTCTCATCTTCTTGAAAGTGTGATTTAATTATGTTCTTCATCTTCAACTTTTATGAATTCTGAAATGAATGATTTTTCTTTTAAAATAAATCAACCTGAATATTGCAACATCATGCACATATACGGAGGAAGGCCATAAACATGATCAATGGTAGCTCGGGCGCTTCGCTCGCTCGATGATTATTGCTCCCAGTTTGTTTGAATTTCGAATTGTTCATAATTCGTACTTATTTCGAATGGCATAATATCATTAATCGGTCTGGGGTCCGTTTCATTGGTGGGACTGGATCGAAGCGTCGCAGACAGGATTACACGACATTTGCTCCTGCGATAATTGCTCCGGTCTTAAAGGGATGGTCCAGGTTGGAAATATTTATATATCAATAAATAGAGTAATATTCATTGAGCAAATTACTGAAAATTTGATCAAAGTCAGATAACAAATAACAAGTTATTGAAGTTTAAAGATTTGCATTATTCCAGTGAAACAGTTCTAGGCATGTCTTTATGAATATTCATTAGGTGGGCTGATGATGTCATATCCCCACTTGTTCTTTTGTATTTTATTATATGAAATTGGGTTTATTCAAAAATTTTCTACCAAGAACTAAAACAATTGGGTTGACAACTGATTAAGTGCATTAGTTATTTATTGCTGCTACTTATTTTATCATAATGGAGACACATCATTTACACATGTATTAAAAATTGAAACATTTATGATTTCATGTAATAACATAAGAAAAATGAAAGTGGGGATGTGACATCATCAGCCCACCTAATGAATATTCATGACCATGTGCATATATCTGTTTTCAATAAATATTGATAAGATTTAAAATTCAATAACTTCGTTATTTGTTATCCGATTTTGATGAAATTTTCAGCAATTTGCTTTGTGAATTTTACTCTATTTATTTACATGTAGATATAAATATTTTCAGCTCGGACCATCCCTTTAATATCTCAGAGGGAATAGGGGTAGAGTTAGGATTGTAATAGATCTTGGGGTTCAGGACTATGTAAACATAATGATTAGGGTTTATTTATTTTTTGATATTAGATTTCATGTTTGGCTTAACGTGCATATTTTCCATCGGAGCAATTGTCGCCGGAGCAAATGTCATTGAACCCGTAGACGAGACCAATTAGCATATACTATGGACATCGACAATGGCCTCTTTGTCATGTTTGCCTACAACGGATCTTGAAAACATGAAATTGTGTGTTTAATTATGTGGTTGCTGCCATTGAAATGAATTAAGTTATCTTGAAACGCGTAAATTTCATGGGTTGACATCTAGTTGTCTTTGCCGTTTTTTCCCCTAGGGGTCCGTCGTATAAAAGATATGATGGTAATTCTGCCATCTATTTTATTCCCATAAATACTTTATTCTGATTGGCTCGTGAAAGTTATACGTTTTGTAACCATGGCAGTTATCATTGGACAGCTAGTGAAGTTACTATATTATTAATTTTCTCGCAATCGAACAAGGGCGAAAATAAACGCAAACCGACTGTTTGCCCACACTTTTGTTGACGAGATTGTGTTTGTACGCTAATTACAGCGCGCTTTCATGCCGTATAAACGAGCGCCGGTACCAGTCTACGCTTTCATGCTTTTATCTCATCTTCAAAAGCTGGTTATCTATTGTATTATTGCCCCCCTCATCTTCTTTTCATATCGAGGAGATTCGCTCCAGTGGATAGCAGAGAGAGAGAGAGAGAGAGAGAGAGAGGGGGGGGGGAGGGAGATCAAACAATAGTAAATTCTTCGAGAGGGGTGGACGAAAAGTCAATCGATAACCGATGGAGGTGACGATATAAACATTTGGACCTGTCGAGCAGGGGGATGAATCGACACTAATTGGAAGAGTGGGCGCATTGAAATTACCTGTCATTATTAATGGAGCATTTTACAGTCAAAGTGGACATCATAATTATTTCCCAACACACAGTGCTGGTGGCGTTCTTTTCCATGATGAGAGCACAAACAAGCACAAACCCATATTGAAATGTCACATTGGCATATTTTGTAAAACTTAAAGGAAAAGAGAATAATATCTTACAATCAAACAGTCATCCTTTTATCAAGGATAGATATACCTTAAAATGTACTAAACTTTATCCTCAGTTTCGCTTCGGAAAGATAGCTACATCCAGCTTGCCTCGTAAGTGATAGCTTGTCCATCGACTTCACCAACGGTGATTGTTGCATGTTTTTTTTAAGGAGAGGGTGATTTTTTTCTTTATTTTATTCACTTGAGTTATTAGGTGCACTTTCAAGACGTGTTCTCCGAGATGTGTGTAGTCATGAAACGCTGTATGAAGTTCAGAAAAGGCTAACATTATTTGTGTTAGTGCACTTTCCTCTTAAAGTTACAGTAGTCGAGAGAAATGATATTTGTGTTTTCATGTTTTCTCTTTATCAGATTCAAACCAGAACCCTACCGAGCAGAACCGTGCAAGGAATGTGATTCAATAAAACAGTGCCTCAACAACGAGTTTCTCAAAAACTTCGATGCTAACCAACTCAGACATGTCGAAACGTCAACTCGAAATACACTGCCAACTCATAAAAGTGAGAATTTATTCCATTAATATATCTGCAGTGCTCTCTTATATTGTGCAATTATTTATTGTGTTTTGAAAGTATAATATAAAAAAGAGAGGTCACTGACGTGTAACTGTATAATACCCCGTGTTCAAGTTCAAGTTTATTTCAATTCTACTAAACATTGCACATGTCATCAATGAAGTAACGATGAATTAACAATAATAAAATGCAGAATTGGGTGATCTATTAAAAAGCACAGCTTGTAAGACATAGATCACCTGTGAAACATATATACAGTGCAAAGATACATAAGAATACATATCATGTAGGCGAACAGATAGGAAAGAAGAAAGTGTAGAGGGCAGATGTTTAAATAATAGAATTAAGAAAAACGGCAGAACTAGGAGGTACATCGAAAAGATGAAAGTGGAGACAGGAGAGGAGAGCCTAGAGAAGAAAGAGTGAGGAAGGGGAGAATGAAATAACTAACAAAATGTACGGCACGTATATCTACATTCACAAAGAAAACACACGCACACGCGCAATCATGCACATGAGCTACTAAGAAAGGGAATAATAAAACATGAGAAATTATATATACATTAAAAAAACTACAAACTATCCCTATCATTCAATGAAGACATTGAGTTTATTTTGATAGGGCATTGTAGACCTGATATAGGTCTACAATTTTCTTAAATTTTTTTTGCGATATGTGTTCAAAAGTCCGAGGGAGAGGACGCGACATATAGAAGTAAAAAAACATAAATTTAAAACAATTTTCACAAAGACCCGACGGCTGAAAATTATTCAATGACCACTACATGTTGTAAGATCGGATCGTACGTTGGATAATACCACGAGCATTGTTCACAATATTTACCAAAACTTTTTGTGAGCGGTTGTGTGGTAACTGTTGGGCATACTTTCACTAGGGGATGACTCGGCGAAAATCGATGTATACCAGCGAAGATCGTCTACATTTATATTTTATTTTCGTTTTTTTTTTCATCAGCAATATCCGAGGAGCGAAGATTCATCCTCGGTGAGAGGGGGTCGCATTCAGCCCGATATGACCTCAAGCGACATCGTGTAGTTCATTTCTCGAGCGCGCCGACCACCAGCCAAGGTCCGAGACCAACTCAAGGGAACGTCGACGCCGAAAACACAGATGCCGTACATGACGTGGAGGGAGGGACCTGACGTAGGATGTCCCTGTCGACGTGTGATCTTCGGACATCGGAAGCATTTCCGTGACATGGAGTGGCTCCGTGAAACCATCAGACCTGGACATGAGGGCGCCATGCAAGTGATGCAACAAGAGGTTTCTTTTGGTCTACAACTGAAGATCATACTAAATGAATAAGTCACGATGACGGTCACGACATGATGTGTGTCTTCTTGTGTGACCGTCAGGTCTTGGTTTGTGTGTATGGTTCCTAAATGCAGTGGCGTATCTCGGGAGGAAGAGAGGGGCGCGTGCCATGGACTCCACTTACATGATCTTCCATATGGCAGTTAGGAGTCAAGGGGATTAAAATGAAATGATCCAGATTTCAAAAAAAAAATAGAATAAAAACGGGAAGAGATGGGAGGGGTGAGGAAGACAAAAATAAGAACGCGATATGAGGATTGGAGTATTCCTCCATGTCGAATATTGGAAGGAGCAAAATGCAAGCACTGGCCGTGCCCGCCCTCTTTTCCCTAGATACGCCATTGCAAAAATGACCTATTTAACATGTTGACAGCTATTTCATGTATTTAAAACTATGGAAACCTCACAAATCTTACTTAAAACTTTGTGCAATCATAGTTAATGTTTCCCATCGTTTTTGTTTTCTTCAGTTATCATAATGATCACTGATCGATTAGCAACTTTACTTTTGCCGTCGATCTGCATACTGTGAAATATTGATGGTTAAACATTTTCACTTCATATCTAATGGAACTAGTACAAAATGAGGGATATATCTTTTTAATAGGTTTTATTCAAGATAACAATATGTCAAACAATTTTAGATTTTAAATGATGTATATACATTGTCACACAAAATGTCTACAAATTAAATAAGTTGGATAGGCTCCAGCTATCAAGTTATGATAATTAGCTTTCTCAAATTCACCGGAACATTTTCCGAGATAACTTTAAAAATCTAGTCTGAAAAGGAAAATGACATACGATGAGCATTTTACTGATATATTACACAAGATTGTGCAGCTATGTTGACAGGCAATTTTTCTAGTATCTTTTAATTTTTATTTTATTTATTCATTTTTTTTTCATGTTGTTTTATTTTATTTTATTTATCTTTTTTTTGAGGGGGGGGGGTTACATTTTGTTCCATGTATTGCCAGATATTCTCCAAGCAATCACGTCACCCTTGCTGCGTATAGAGGAAGGTCCAAGGGGAGGGGATGGCTGTTTCTATCGGCGGAGAGGGGGGCGAATTATTAAGCGTTTGAGGCAATAAAGGGGGCTGTATGATGGATTCAATACATACTCAAAGTGAGATTAATCAACATTCATATTAATTAAAAATTCATCTTAACTACACATTATTTAGATCAAATGCAATTCGAGTTTGATTTCAGTATATCGCAACTCTTAGTCGGGGCCCAGCTTAGTGTCATATAGGATTTGATTGAGAAAGATGAACTAAGATCAGCGGCATAAACTCCCTTTACAACCCTTACCCCTTCGCATGACCACTGACACAATTCCTGTTGGCAGAACTGTTAACTTTAGGCCATATTTGATATTTGAAATGAACATGATTAAGGGTCATTTCGATTCTCAAAATGTGTGATAATGACATTTTAATTTATTAATCTACAGATTATTATATATTAAGTACGTCTTGCCACCTATTCTATTGGAGCGCACTCTCTAGAAAGGATATAGACGTATGGTTCACCGCCGTTGAAAGCATGGGCAATCTCGAAGCGGAGGTTTCTTGCCCTTTTTTGTCCATGGACGATATATGACATATATTTTCGCATGTATTTTTTCATTTCCACCTCTTTTTGCAATACTACTTTCTTGGAAAGTGTAGATTATCGTTGACAGGTGATTGATCTCTTTTTAGGCAGGCAATTTTAGCTTCTCTGGCGTCAAATTTTAGGGTACGCCCTCCTGCAGGGTTTTACCTCTTGATGTTCGCGGATAGTGGAACCCAGACCTAAGAAAACAGTTTCAGTTGCTATCTGTGACATCTACTATGTATGAGCTCTAGAATTTTTCAATGTCAAAATATCTCGCCATGACCCAATAGAATTTTACAATTATGTTCCAAAATTACGAGGCGTATGCCTAAAGTCTCGAGGTTCTGTGTCTTCTTTTTAGCCCTTCGAGGACCGTAGAGGTGTGAATTCCAAGACTTTTCGGATGGGGGTGTTCTTTGTAGTGTAACACTCTGTCTCTCTCGAGTTTTGTGATATAGAAGTAAGGTTAATTTCGATGGCGAAATTGGCGAGTGTCACTATACCTTGATGATATACACAGATGACACAGGAGATATTGAAGTTAAAGTTCCAGAGTATTTATTATCACCTCTCATGAAGGTAGAGAAGGTAATTATAATAAAATAGATATTGAGTGACGATACTGCTATTCCAGATAATATATATATATATGTATATATATAGATAGATAAATATATAGATAAAATAACATTTATAAGCTGATGACTCCGTTACCGGCCAAAAGTTTGGCCTGGAGTTAAGAGCACTTGGAGGGATGTGATCAGGAGAGTCACAAACCCAAGATGAACCTGGAGTTACAAATTGTCAACTCTTATATCCAACTATTGCATGAATACCAAAATGTCAAACTACGAGTAGTAATTAACAGGGACGAATGAATAAAGGATTCCAACATTGGCCCAAATCCTTACCATATGAAAAGGTATATTAGTTCTATTTAAAAAAGGTGGGAAAGGATTGATACTAGCTAGGTGAAGGATAAGTACATCTTTGTATTACTGACAAAAGGAGGAAGGAGGATAGAAAGAGAGAAAAGATGTCAGTTCTATTAATTTACAGTTGTATTTGTCAAACTGATTTGGGTAATATTGTGTGCGGTGAGAATCAAAGGAAAGCTTTCTGGGTTTTACTAATATCAATATACATAGAGAATAATTAGGTGAAGATTACTTGATAGGTCAGAGCTGGTCAGAAGCACAATAGAGAGATTTTAGCTACAGAAATAACTAAAAATCCCACCTTGCTATTTAACCAAAGCTAATTATAAATTATCTATGAGAAAAATAGTACAATTTTCCAAACTGAATAACAGGTATATTGTTGGTCCTACATAATCCTCATCATAACCGTACGGCATTGGCATTTGCCGTACGGTAATGTTTAAGTACGATCTCTCACCCGAATCCTTTTCGTGAAAACAATTCGATAATCTGTCTTTTTCATCTTCGGTAAGGGTCTTTGTCTCTTTGCGGCGTACAATTTTGTGTTGTCACTTTGAGATGGTATGAGTTCTTTGAGCGTCTCGTAGTTCATGCCGACCTAATTAGCATTGTTCATGGTAAAACCCCTTACCTTACAAACAGTGTTTGCCTTGTTGGTTCTGTAACTGTAATTCTTAGGTCCAACACATAGTCATCAAAAGTTTCGATATATTCCTCATTAGTCGAGTCGATTTCATTGGTTAATTCACCCAAATAATACTTTTGGATTTTTTTTTATCACAGAATTCCAGAGAGGGATTCATTCCACACTATTCATATCGTGATACAAGCTATCGCTTGACATAGCCAGAAAAGCATCAATCGAGTCCCGAGCCAGGGCTTTGGTTAAACTTGCCAAGATAATGTTTGTATTGACATTTTCATTTCATTTCCTTTCATTTATCAAATTCAACCATTTTAAAAACAAGATAAATATGCAATAATTCAAAGAACAATACAATACAAAGTTTTAAAAATGTTTAGGAGGCCCGAAGAAGCAGAGCTTGTAGATAGGGCTCCCTTTACATGACATAGTTACAACCTCAAATTGATTAAGAATAAATATAAATACATATATGATGCTACAAGGTTGTTCCAATTTTCCCGAGTTAGATTTATACCCTTCCGCCCGGCCATCATTCGGGTCCCATTGTGACCTATGTTATAGTACTCCCTCACGTTCACGTAGGTCTTCTTGCTGAAAGTTTTCACAACGGCAAAACGATTACCCCCGATCAGCCAGTATATAGGAACGGCGTGGACTTCTTCGGGAAGTCCTTCAACTTGTCCAACATCGGCTTCATACATGGAGTCTGTGACATTGGAGGGAATCTCAAACTTCGGCTGCTTCTTTGCATTCTTCGCTGTGGCTGATCTTTCTTACCATATCGACGGACTGTAAAGTCATTGAAACCATAATAATTGATATGTCTGGTGTGGAGACTGGCGTTGGTGCCCCCTTCAGAAAAGTGAAAGATGTCCTTGGTGTATAAGGGGCAGTTGCCTTAGTCGGGGTGGCTCCAGACCCTCGAGCGAATAAGGTATCATAGGCTTCTGCTCCATAGATGATGGATGTTGAGACAATCTTGTCACCTCACTGTCTTTGCTGGAGTCCTCGTCTACATATCGGTCTTTTCCATTGCAGAGTATTGTTCTAATCAGTCCGGTTCCCTCTAACTGACGACCATCTGCCATACTTCTTTTATTTCTCTTGCACAGGATGGTACAGATGTTTGGGGTGTTGTTTGCCATGAATATTTCTTAACAGGAAGAAGTACGTCTTGTGTAGTTTTCTTGGTCTTCCACTTTGAAAAAGTGTTGGAAAATTGCAGTTCCTTGATTCAGAATGTCCTATAGGTAATACGGCTAATCCAGTTTAACAGAAATTGATACTACATTATATCCTTCTCAACAATTTTTAGATTTTGCCTACGCAGACTGTTGATATCCCCGCCACTCATACTTTTCCGGGAATGAATCCCTTACCAATAAGATGGTTGAGAAGAAAATGCTAATCACACGCTTTGCTGCTGTTTGCTATAAGTATTGCACCCTCGCTTAATTCTTCAGAAAATACCCAATAGAAATTATCTTCTTCTTAACACTATCATCACAACGTTAATGACTTTATACATATCGAATAGAATTCATCTTCTTAATACTATCTTCACAACGTTAATGACGTTATACATATCGAATAAAATTCATCTTCTTCTTAACATTATCATCACAACGTTAATGACTTTAGACATATTGAATAGAATTCATCTTCTTCTTAACACTATCATCACAACGTTAATGACTTTATACATATCGAATACATAATCTCTTTGCGATGTTCTCTAGCATCTGCGAATACGGATAACAATAGCATCTTCTAATAAAAAGGTGCGATTACTCTGTAATACTTTTTCAATCACAGACATTATTCTCTCTACACTAAGTTGATCTTTCCGTGTCAACGGTAAACCAATAACACGATCTAGACCAGGCGTAGATATTGTAATACCTATACTCGATCTTGATCTTCGAAATGTTGTGTTCGTTTATGATCTTCTCCAGTAAAACACCAACGATCATCGTGTCTGCTGGAAACCCTTGCATCTGTCAATGGTTTTATGTCCACAAGATATTCACAACTTTTCTCCTGGAATTTTTTGATGGTCCATGAATTCACAGAATAAGATAAGATCTTAGGAATGTGAGAAGCTGTATTTTGTGTACCTTCAAAAGTCGAAGTAAATGTATTTTCGGGGGAACGGGCAAATATTCATCTCGTCATTCCCATGTTCCCCTTCCTCATGTAGTGATGCCCTTCTCATCTTCCTTCCCTTTATTAACAATTCTTTCAACATCTTTCATCATCTTTGACTTCAACAAAGATAATGTACATCAATCAACAAACGCTATCATCACAACGTTAATAACTTTATACATATCGAATAGAATTCATTTTCTTCCTAACACTATCAACACAACGTTAATGACCTTATACATATCGAATAGAATTCATCTTCTTCTTAACACTATCATCACAACGTAAATGACTTAATACATATCGAATAGAATTCATCTTCTTCTTAACACTATCACATTATTCCTTCTACACTAAGTTGATCTTTTCGTGTCAATGGTTAACCAATAACGCGATCTATAGACCAGGCGTAGATATTGTAATACCTACTCGATCTTGATCTTCGAAATGTTGTGTTCGTTTATTATCTTCTCCAGTAAAACACCAACGATCATCGTGTCTGCTGGAAACCCTTGCAGATCTGTCAATGGTTTGATGTCCACTCGATGTTCACAACTTTCCGCCTGGAATTTTTTGATGGTCATTGAATTCACAGGATCGTTGATATTGTAGCACTGCTCGATGACACTCTACAATAGTTTGAAATAGAATACATTAAACATGTTTTTTTAATATGACTTAATATAAAATGAAACGACTAGGACTGAAATATTGAATGTTTGATATATTAATAAACTATATAATGAGCATTACTTGAAAAGGAAAAGGCCTTTATATAAGTTACGCAGCAAGAATTCGTGTTTTCCTGTAGCTTCGCTCGATCAATATCTTCTTCTTCTAGTTCAACTCCTGTCAGCCCATGGACTAGTTCTTTTCACTCTTACATACGGTCATTGCGGGACCAAAACTTTGAGGTAATATCATCGCTTACTAAATGCCTTGCAAAAACGATCGCATTGGCGAAGCATGTTTTATGTTTAATGGGAGAAGGTACGGTGATGATTGTACATTTTCTGAGGCTTGTTTCGTCATCTGGCAAACCATCAATTTTTCTTACATAGCTCCCAGAAAGGTTTAATCACATTATGAAAACACATGGAGAATCCCAGGTTTAATATGAACTTCTGATAACTATATCCAAACCCTCTCGATACGCCTGGGAATAGAACTTCTTAAAAAAATCTCTAACCAAGGCCCAAGGGAAAGCGATTGGCATTATTATTTGTTTGGCGTCACCCGTGCCTGGGAGGCGAAAAGCGAACTGAATCACTGTGACCCGCAGTGGACCGCTACACCGGGTTTTCCCCTATACTCTTATACGAATATAGTGCAGTGGGTTCTTACTGTGTATAAAGGTAGTGACTCTCCGCTTCAGGGCCTCCATTTAACGTCCTATCTGATGGACATAATCTTTGGCTGATCAGAGACAAGTACTTATCTTACATAGTCTCTTTGCGGTGTTCCCCATTAATAACATCGTTTTAAATTCCTGGAGACTGGACGCTAATACAGAGGCAAAATCCGGGGTATTCCCGACAAAGTAAGTCGTACCAGGATTCCCCCCCCCAACATGCACCAAACTGCTTTGTTATAAGTGAATCTATTCCTTTCCATTTGAGACTTTTAAAAATAATTGATTAGAATCAAAAGCCATAATTAGACTGGTGGGCGCACCTTGGAGCGTTTACGTTGGTCCCAGGAACGTCAAAGGTTCGATGAGATCTTACCATCGGGGGTCGAAATACCCCCATATCCCCTTGAAGCATCGGTCCGAATCACTTCCATGATTATCACAAGGGCCGATCGAGACGCGAGTAGTCGAAGAAGGGTCCAAGCAAAGTTGTTAGAAAGAATCCCTTTCAGCACCCATCATGCCCATATTATAGTGATAACAATTCACAACTTTATTCCATGGTGATGCGTGATCATCAGTGTCCGTTTTCATATCGCACACACTTGTAAAATGGGTTATAATAATTATATGCTATTCTATCCGAGTAAGATCAAGATACATTTCCTATTATCACATTCCAGCGGGAAAAAAAACAATATGAAGAAATGTTAAATGGTCTTTCGTATGTAATGATTCGTGACAAGAAGATGAAGTGAATGTTCCCATCAACATACCCATAATCAGGTGGCGGTGGTCATGACTGGATCACGGGAGGACTGTCTCGTGTTTGATCCATCCCTTCGTCAAGTTTTTATACTTCCCGGTCGAGACACCAAGAATAAGAGTACCAAGAATTTAACCTCCGTCATTAACTATATCCATTTCAAATAATAGCCTATCCCTTTATATACCCTATTTTTCATTTTTTTTTCAATTTCAATTCTTTTATTTCATTTCCATTCAAAACATAATACAAAGTAATATAAAGTAATACAAATCGAGTACAATTTTACAGAAGGGCATTCTTACTTCGTAAAAAAACCCCAGAAAAAACAGTATAATATAGAGCATAAATGGAAATGAGGGGGATCCACTAAAAAGCAAAGCTTGTAAATTGTGAGAGAATAATGACGGCGATATGGCCATTCTAAAGGTTCACTCAAGCATGACGCGCGCACAAAAAAATATGACGTAATACATTAGCATAACAATGAAGGGTTGAATAGGGGAAATTAGCATAACAATGGAAGAGTTGAATAGGGATAATTAGCATAACAATGGATGAATAGTCGCACTAGCGTACCTACGGGGGGGGGGGCAGGGGGGGCACTCTGCCCCCCCTGACGAGATTTTGAAGACCTTTTTTTTTTTTTTTTTTTTTTTTTTTTTTTTTTTTGCTTGTCAAATTTTTTCTGGTACGAAAATCTTTATTTTGTATTGATGACCCCTTTTTTTTTTTTTTTTTTTTTTTGCTTGTCAAATTTTTGGGCGGCCAATTTTGCCCCCCCTGTGAAAAATCCTAGGTACGCCACTGAATAGTCGGGAAAGATGGCCATTGAATAGGGGGTCGATTAGCATAACAATGGAAGAGTAGTCTGGAAGGATGGCCATTGAATAGGGATCATTAGCATAACAATAGCGAGTGCGGAAAGATCGGATGGCCATTGAATAGGGGACATTTAAATAACAATAGCGAGTGCGGAAAGATCGGATGGCCATTGAATAGGGGATATTTAAATAACAATACCGAGTGCGGAAAGATCGGATGGCCATTGAATAGGGGATCATTTAAATAACAATGAGCGCAGTGACGTAGTAATGTTACGTATCTGTTGGAAGGGACGCGCAGTTCCTTTGGCAACGAATCAACAAACAAAAAAATTGAATGGAAGGATTAAAAGAGTGTAATTGTTGGAAAGTAGATTTTGGGAAAAATACCAATAATGTAGAAATAATAAAGTGAAAAAAAAGAAAGGAGAGGAAATTTGTGTGAACGAATAAAGAGGAATTTCCACTTACCTGATCTGAGTATATTCAGGTGAGCATGCATTCACATCGGCAAACATATTTCCTTGTCCATATTTACATTGTTGTTTTTAAACAGATTCCATGTCCTCCAAAATTAGTATGACCATATACGCGCATATAGATTGATACAGTGTCCATATTTACAATGTTGTACATTCATATATATTCAAAACGGTTAATTAAGCTATCTCATGTTTATAGTCTAATGGAAAATATATACAATATGGTTCTTTTTGTTCTATTTTCTAAATTAAATCGCCTCCTCCACCTCCTCCATTTCCTCCAACTCATTTTCTGAAGCAGATCCCGCTCCAGAGTCCGGCTCGTCCTCTTCCTCGTCCACTTCCTCGTACCCGTATGATGGTTCCGTCCACGTACTGTCAGAGCCCGAACTTCCAGAGCCCGAACTGTTTCCTGATTCTCCTAAATATCCGGCATTCAAATGGAATAGGTATTCTCGTTCTTCTTCATCGCTTATTTCGCATTTCCAATCATCAATAGTGTCTTCTTCATTTTCATCTTTGTAATTTTGTGGATCATACTGAAAATTCCTTTTTTCCAAGCGGTAAATATCCTCCGTTTTATTTCGTATTTCCGGGAAATATTCTTCAATTTTATTTAGTTTCTGTAATATGCCTCCGAACCCTATCCAATATGAATCTTCAGATATTACGAAAGCCCCAACGTTATGGTTCTGTATGATATCTGGATTCCGAAGCATTGCTTCGGAGAGCCTCCGATATAAATTAGGAATCGGGTCATGACTCTTAGACCTGTTACATGACGAGATTAAATCTGTCAAATCATGCTCCTCGTAGGCTCTTTCACTCCTTTTTATCTTAACTGCAACCCAGGTCACAATCTCTAATAGAGTCACGTATTCTATTATTAGCCAAGCTTCTAATTTTTCTTGTGGCGTGTCTTCGCTTAAAGTCTTAAGTGGAATGGGTAGAGCATCCATGGTTAGAGTGTCAACGTTTCAAATAATTCTTGACAAATGAATTTTCTAGGGTAAAGTAGACTTCTTAATAACTCTTTTTACCACCTTGGTCGATTTTTTTCTTTTTTTTTGGCAAACATCTTGTCCTCTCATCTTCGCTTCAATCGACAATTTCTCTATTTGGTTAAAAGCTACCATGACTTTTCGAAAAACAACTTTTTCTTTTTTACAAAGACCTTTTCTTTCGCATCTTCGCTTCAATCGGTTATTTCTCTACATGGTTGAAAGTGAACTATACATATACCTTGTTGGTCGAATATAACTTTTTATTTTTCAATCTATTTTAATCGATATTTTGTTAAATAAAAGCAAAGAATGCATGAACTATTCACTGCATCTTCTTTTCTGTCTATATCACAATAAATGGAAGAAAGCGAACTATTCAAAATGTCATGCATGGTCGAAAACAACCTTTGATTTTCTAACAAAGCGAGGAATGCAAGAACTATTCACTGCATCTTGTTTTCTATCTATATTATAATAGATGAAAGAAAGCGAACTATTCAAGATGCCATGGTCGAAAACAACCTTTGATTTTTTTTAACAAAGCGAGGAATGCATGCACTAATCTTTGTATATTCGCTCCAATCGGTTATTTTGGTAAATGGTAGAAAGCGAACTACTTAACGATGTCTTGATCGAAAAAAACTTTTGATTTTTCGAACAAAGCAAAGAATGTAAGAAACTAATCTTTGATTCTTCGCTCCAATCGGTTACTTCATACTTCCATAGTTTTAATTTTGACTCACATACACGTCTCTCTTTTTTGGCTTTCTGACTCTCACAAATTGTATTACATAGATGGCACTAGCTTCAGGTCAACTCCATTCACCCACATGGTGATAACATAGAACACTGTACAATATATGTTATTATTATTCATTTTTATTCCATTTTAAGTCCAGACATATACACAAAGCAGATTTTGATACAAAGGTTAAAGTAATATAAGTACGTATTGTGTAGACAAAATAAGTGTTAACTATATATCTTTGCTGTAACACCTTCCATGTATAGATCTATGGCTGGTATGAATATTGACCATGGAAATAATAGAGTTCAATCTGTCATTTATGTTGACGGCGTTTTCAAGTTCTTGGATTATTTTGTTGACAAGGTGGTGCTGTGCCTTTAGTTGTAGACTCCATCCTCACTCTCTGTTTCGTCTTCATCGTCACCTCCATCTTGGTACTGGAATAAACCATCAAATTGTGGACCATGCCTGGCTAAGACTCTTTGTACGGCTTTCTGGAATTCCATGCCATTTTCTAGTCTTTCCTTGAGATCAGAAACGATCTCGTGATTGACGTCAGCTTCTCCTAGGCTAATGTTTTGCTGCAAGAACTTGGAGTAAAGATCGAAAAAGATGCGTTTGACGGCCCACAGTAATTTAACGTGTGCTTTTTCTTTAGCGTCTTCTTCTTCCATTCCCTCTGAGATATATTTCTGATATTTTTCGTCTCTCAAGTCCTTGGTGGCTGTCATGGCCTGCTCTAACCATACTTGGTAAGCAAGGTTGTCTTCAATTTCATCTATGTTATCTGTCTCTGACATTGACGATTCATCCTCGCCATCGTTTTCTGTATCACTAGATTCTTCAACTCCCTGCGTTTGAGAAGGTGGTTCGGAGTAATCATCCTCACTTGTACCTTCTTCAGCGAAGGAAGATTCAATTTTGCCTTCATCTTCTGTATCAGGGTGAGCTTTTTGTTCATGCCTCTGCATATCAAACTTCCGACTATAGGTCCTATTGCATTGGGAACATGCGTAACGCCGGTTGGACATATCAAGAGCGTTCATGTTGACTCGATGCTGTTTAGGTCAGAATTGAAGCAAAGTGTTATCAATCGTATCTTTATACATGATGTCAATTTCCATAAACGAATCCGTAGATCCGTAATGGAATCCGTAGATCCGTTAAACGAATCCGTATTTCCGTTCAACGATTCCGTATAAATCCGCTAAACGAATCCGTAGATCCGTAAACGAATCCGTAAATCCACTAAACGAATCCCAAGATCCGTAAAAGGATTCGAACTTCTTTGAATCATATTGATAGAATTGACAAAGTTTAATCTGTTTTAAATCAAGGAACAACCAATGACTTTGATATTGGAGTACATATTTTATTACTACCAATGGTTTAAAGAGTTATACAGACCTCATGTAGGAATTTATGACAATACTGATGATTCGCAATATTTGGGATTTTACTAAGGATTTATGACGTCATTACTTCTCAGATTACGCAATGCATTCTTGGATGGTGCAACGTCGAATTGATTTTGTACATGCAATACCGTGTTATGCACGAATGATCAAGCATGCATCGGCTTCATGAGCGTGGAAAATCCTATCACTTCCCCTACTTCATTGAAAGTATAAAAAGTCAAGATTTAATGCTCAAAATCAACTTTGTTCGTATACGATGTTATCTGTTTGGAAAATTCAATGACACACTTTATTACCCTACCATATGTAATATTCAGCGTTATGTAATATCGTTGCGCACGGCCGATCGAGTGGGCATAATTGACGTCATGCTTGAGGGAATACCCAATAATGTTTATCAGGGCCCCGTCTTAGAAAGAGTCAATCAATTGTAACTCTATGGAAATCCATCCACCATATTTTTTTTCTATGGGAAATTTGCACAATATCTTTTGTAAACAAAGTGAAGCATATATAAATTTTCAAGAAAACAATGAATGCTTGCATATACATCATAGTTACATCATAGACAATATTTTGAACAAACATGCATACCAGATGTTGACATCGCTGGCGCCGTCCATAGTTGTGATTGATTGGATCAATCGTACATGTAACTCTTCAAAGACAGGGCCCAAATGTGCTTGAAGACACTAGCTGCTGTGTGAACGTACAAACAAGATGCAATATTTTCAAAAGTTGTGCAATAGGCCCATCGTTACGTTCGAATATGATCATGCAAGCACTCACTAGCTTGCTTCATGTGCGGGGGGTGGGGGATACACATCCCGGCCCTCTTCATTACCATTTAGATGATGTCATATCTATATATAGGTATTACGTCACAATGACATTTTGCATAGTCATGATGATATCATATCCGTTTTTAGGTATATGGCGTCATTGTGGAGCAACCCATTGTGGAGCTCCACCCGCTCCACCTATTGAAAACCCATCGTTCCATAACACTGTAAATATGGACAATATACATATCTACATGCGCGGGTAAAGATACTAATTTTGGAGGACAAATAACAATGTAAATATGGACAAGGTTCTATATGATTGTTGAAATACATGCATGCTCAGCTGAAGATACTCAGATTAAGTAAGTCAAAGTTCCTCTTTATTCGTTCACATAAGTTTCCTCTCCCAATTTTTTTCACTTTATTATTTATACATTGTTAGTATTTTGCCCAAAATCTACTTTCCAACAATTACTTTTAATCTTTAATCCTTCCATTCAATTTTTTTGTTTGTTGATTCGTTGCCAAAGAGACTGCGCGTCCCTTCTAACAGATACGTAACATTACTACGTCACTGCGATTATTGTTATTTAAATGATCCCCTATTCAATGGCCATCCGATCTTTCCGCACTCGCTATTGTTATGCTAATCAACCCCTATTCAATGGCCATCCGATCTTTCCGCACTCGCTATTGTTATGCTAATTATCCCTATTCAATGGCCATCCGATCTTTCCGCACTAGCTATTGTTATGCTAATGATCCCTATTCAATGGCCAGACTACTCTTCCATTGTTATGCTAATCAACCCCCTATTCAATGGCTATCTTTCCAGACTATTCATCCATTGTTATGCTAATTATCCCTGTTCAACCCTTCCATTGTTATGCTAATTTCCCCTATTCAACTCTTCATTGTTATGCTAATGTATTACGTCATATTCTTTTGTGCGCGCGTCATGCTTGAGTGAACCTTTAGAATGGCCATATCGCCGTCATTATTCTCTATTGTGGATCCCCCTTGGAAAGGAAGTATAGTAGACTTATTCTCATATGCGTACATATATGTATTACAGGAAAGAAAAAGAGAACAAAAGAAATCATACGGATGCAAATACCCTATCATTGGGCTCGAAGTTCACCTTGCTCAATTCTAAAGGGATTCAGCTGAATCGAATCCGGGTATACATCCAGATGGTAGTCTTTTTGCCCCCATTTTTAATAGTCTCTGCCAACGGAATGCGCATGCGTAAACAATAAAAAACTATTCTATCCTTGTCCAGCGGGGGGGGGGGGGGGGTTACGTTAACAGGATGTAGAAATCTATTGTGGTTCAGTCACCCATCGTGATATCAGGGCGTTTCATCTCTAAGATTTCTAATAGGCTTAGCTATATTCTGGTATGCCTCCTTTATTGTCTCAATCTATAAACTAGTACATGTATTAGTAATTAAAGACGAATAGTTTTAAGAACAATTTATATAAACGCTAAATGGGTATGGTTTTATCTACGCCAATTGCAACATGGCCAGCATCATAGTGATATTGGTGCGATGGGAATTGGAAAATAAACCCGATTTTAATTTTTTTTATGTGTGTTTTACCTCATCATTGACCAGTGTGTGATCTCTTTTGAATTTCGAAATAAACTATGCATGTCGGGATGCAATTCATTTTTCATTTTTGTAGTCGATGCCATCAACAGAACGCCAGTATTTCTAGTCTTACTGTTACTCTGAAAACCTCCATCACAAAATGGAAGCGGGCACACTATAATTTGCAATATTGGGAGTTTGCAAATAGTTCATAAAATTATCATTTTGAGTTGATTTTTCATTTGATACCATTTTTCTATCGAGGGCCCCATTGCAGAAACAAAAGTTGATTTTTAACCAATCGAAAACGCGTATTACAGAATTGCGCTTGATTTTGATTTGATCTTTTTAAAGATGTGTTCATACTCAATTTTATCTGCTTTATCTACTCAACTTTACCTTTAGGGTTTCAAGGGAAGTTCACCCAGACGGTTAATATATCATCAGACACATCATTTCATGTCAGAAAGTATTTTTATTCATCATAATTATGGAATTTATTTTACATCAACGCCTCTATGAGGGGGCTGCTCGCATAATTATGACGTCACAATTAAAACCTAAAAAAAACTCTTATTCTTTAGTATACTTTTTTATCAAACCTTCACCAATATTTTATTATGATTTTATTCTGATTTTATTAAAGGCGGCTTATAATCCGGTTGAACTTTCCCTTTAAGAATGTTGTATGACTTGATAATTTGGCTGCAGTGAAAACCATTCATCTCACTTTCTCATTATATTCCAGCACGACACTGCATGGCCTGCTGGTGTGTTGGTTACTTGGTATGATTATATTTGTGATTTATGATTTAGAATTGGGTAGAGTGGGGATGCACTAACTGGTTGGTACTGACAGGGTGTAACTTGGACTTTGAAGTGATATTTGTTTTGACAAC
This sequence comes from Lytechinus pictus, assembly GCF_037042905.1. NCBI lineage: Eukaryota > Metazoa > Echinodermata > Echinoidea > Temnopleuroida > Toxopneustidae > Lytechinus > Lytechinus pictus. The sequence continues at coordinate 43,407,610 of NC_087249.1, forward strand.
TTATATTTCAATTTGTATCGAAAATGTTTGTAATAATGGTCCGTTGTATCATTATTTATTTCTGTGTTGAAAATGGCAGAACAAAAACTGTGTTGTGGTTGACTCATTGTGTATTATTGATATTTTAAGTGATTAAAGATGAATTCTATTTTCAAATCATATCATTTATTTATCACTTATTTGAATATTATTTTATATGTATTTGAGTTTGTTTGTCGGCAGTAGATGTGAAAATAGTCTGAGACCGAGAATTGAAGAGAGGGCGAGTGAGAGAGAGGGAGGGAGGGGAAGGGGAAGGGGAGATAAAGTGCGTGTGTTTGTTTTGTTTATGCTGAGATGGGGGGGGGGGTTACAGAGAGAGGGGGAGAGTAAGATGTGAAATATATATTGCAGTGAAAGAAAGATAGAGAGGGAGAGTCTAACCTAGATCGGGCCAATACATATACTCTTTAGAAAATAACATGGATATTGGCCTATATCAAAAAGAAAAGTTAGTAATTTTAAAAATAAATTTTGTCAATCAAAATCGTATAGATTAATATATATATATATAATATTGATAAAACACGTTGTTTTCACTGCTTAACCCTAGCTTGGTTGGAGTATTATTGTTTATTGATCTACAAGCAGTTGGTCTATATACTGCTCAGATATGTTCATTCCACATGGGGTCAAAACACTTTGTATAATTAAAGCATTTTGTTCCACCCGCATTACATTTCACTTTGTATATGACCAAATGGTCAAGATTACCTTTCGTCCACTTATTGTTTTTCTCACTTAACATATTAAATCCAACGATGCTTGTAGGACTATGCCTGTTCATCGGTTTAAGGGAATAAACAGGGGCGGATCCAGGATCTTCCAACAGGGGGGCACATTTTCCCGATGAAAAATTTGACAAGCAAAAAAAAAGGGGGGGGGGGGCATACTTGTGTTTTAATGGCATTTTACATTACAAATTTTAATTGTGCCTCTCAAGGGGGGCACAAGCCGGCTATGCCACCCGTGGATCCGCCAGTGGTGCTCCACAATATCAGTGACATTTAGTTGCATGTGGCAAAAAGTCGTAAACAAAAGCAATGTCCTTCCAGTTATCATCAAGCAGACTCTTAAAAGAATTTACAGAAGGTGCTGAAACCACCTTTTGTTTTGTTTTGCACTTTGTTAAATGAAAATTGGATTCACAAAACAACTGATCTATCTCACCATATAGACTAATCGGATATTAAACGAAATGTACTGGCCTGGCTCGTCCCCCCCCCCCCAAAAAAAAAAAAAAATCACGACAAAGGAAAAAAAAAGAGAGAAAATGAAAGAAAGGAACGGGAAAGATTGAAATGTATTATTTTCTGAATATAATGTCAGAATCTATCCAAAAATTATATTTTTCTATTATAAACTCGCTCGCTTCACCCATTCGCATCTTTTTAGAACTTTTGCTCCATCCGCCAAATATGGTCCCTCAAATTTGTGGCTCATTACGTCACTGAATAATGATGTCAAAATATATCCAAAATTGTATTTTTCTATTAAAACTCGCTCGCTTCACTCATTCGCATCTTTTTAGTCGCCAAATCTGGTCCCTAACGGGAAATTAGACAAAATGACAATTAGACCAAATGGCAAGTTTTACGACTTGGTTGTAAACGAACTAAAATTAGACCATATGGGATGAGACTAAACATAAAGTAGATAGGGTGCAGAGAGTCGATCAGCAATTCATCAAATTTCATTAAATTTTCAGCGAAATAGGGGTAAACGTCCACTTTTTTTTTTTTGGGGGGGGGGGCTGCACCCGAATAACGCTGCATGGCCATTGAGATGACCCCACACATATTAAAAAGGCGCCAGGGAAGTGGGGGTAGTGGAGGTATTTTCCTTGCCCCCCCCCCCCCCGGTTAAATAGGAGGATAATACGTATATCTTTGCCAGCACCCCAAAGAATAGTAATGATAATAATCATGATAAAAATAATGATGATAATTCTGATAATGATAACAATAGTAATAACAGCAATAATAATTATATTAATATAAAGGGGCAAAGAAGAACATATGAAGTGGAGATCCTGCAAAGCCAATTGCTAAATCCGCATCATTCATGTCATTGCCGCTGCGCAGTTGGGCAGCGGCAGTTTCCCTTGCCGAATAACGTGTATTTCTGTGTGAGGTTCGAAGGGTTAGGAGGCCGATGGGGGGGGGGGGGGCAAAGCTCCTCCCATTGGTGGTGCAATTAAAAAGGAAAAGAAGAGAAAATGACGATGAAGGAAAAGAAGTAGAATTAAGATAAAAGATCGAAGAAGAAAAATAGAAGAAGAAGATTAAGATCAAGAAGAAGAAGAAGGAGAAGCCAGAAGAAGAACTTAGAAGAAGTAGAGGAGGAAGAGGAAGAAGAAAAAGAAGGAGAAGCCAGAAGAAGTAGAGGAGGAAGAAGAAGAAGAAGAAAAAGAAGAAGAAGAAGGAGGACGTAGCCAGAAAAAGAAGAAGAAGAAGAGGAGGAAGAGGAAGAAGAAGAAACAGATTTCGTATGGAGGAGCTGCTCGTCTGTGACGTCACATAATAAAAACCTTGAAAATTCATCTTGTAAAATTTATAATTTAGTTCATTCAAAATTTCCACTCTAATTTCTCGATTGCTTTGTGACTAAATCATTTTTAGTAACTTATATCACAAGGCTCTTCAAGCAGCCGCTCGGAGAATTAGGGGAATAATTTTACTGAGTAGGCCCCTATTATTTTTTTTTTAATGTATCCGCGCTGCTCCTGTATGCTCCGCGCAGTTTCCGGACCGACCACCCGGGCCGGCCGGCCAGCTCGCGGCGGTGGTCGGTTCTCGGTTGTTCGGATATCCTCACGTTAATGCGATTTCCAAATTTCTGAACGTCATGACTCATGTTATGCATTTTTAACGAGTTTTGAATTATTTTTACTCAATTTTGACAAAATGATGCTTCGACGGATTCCAACTCGGTCGCCATTCGTTTTACTTTGCAGCAAAACGTACATGGAGAGCAGCATACATCATTTTATTCCAGGTAAACTTGTCGTTCTCTTCCACTGCGTCCCACATGCGAGAATTTATGTTGGTTGTTTGCAAGCCTGAAGTCTAATAGTATGATGGGGTGTCCAAACTTCGCGCACTTTTCAAAAATATTCATCAGGCTTAAATTTTTTTCACAAAATATTCATAATTTATACAAAACCAATTCAAAAAATAGTTACCACATTGACGGCAAGATCGTAAATTATAAAATCATGGACGAAAATGTAAAGTAGGTCAAGGGGATTCGCCGGTATCGCGATCTCAAAATTCTATTCCGATCGGCGAATGCGCGCTGTGCTGGAAAACCGTTCAAAAAAAGTGTGACCTAACTTCGCGGACCAAAGTTTTTGTGGACATTTAAACAAAAACTCAAGCTCAAAAAGTGAAATATTTATATCAGATTGATGGCAAAATGCTATAGAATCGGTTAGTACCACATTTAACTCACATTTTTGATGATTTCTGCTTGCAAAATGGTGATATCGTGATGCTTGTTGAGAATATCAGATTTCTTCAAAACGGGCGCTAAACGTGACAAATTTGCCGATCTTTTGCCAATATTTTCATGAATACTGAACTCATCCTAAAGAAACTTACACCAAAGGGTAATTTTAGGTCGCTTTTCACGTTGATGATGTCAGATTTTAAGGATATTGGCTAGTTTTTTAGATAATGACCGTCCGTGAAGTATGGACACGCGCGAAGTTTGGACTCACTGCCATAGTAGAGGCACTAAAACATGTAACAGATCAGATTCAGATTTGTTACATTGATCCATATGAAAAAACATGGAAATTTGCCCTCCTCTGGCAGTATATTACTATTAAGGCGACTGCACACCTTACGACTGGTCTGCGACCCGATTTTGGAACAAATCGCATTTTGCTCATTTTCTGAAGATGTGATTGTGAATGATTGACATTTTATTTGAGGTTAAAATTAATTGAAATAATAATATTATAACAATTTTGAAAGATTGCAAGTCCTTATTTTGGTGTTAAGTCCAAATTAGTTTCAATTCGTAGCCAATCGTACGACTGCTATGACGTCATTACGACTAGGCCTATATATTAAATTCGCTTTTATTCTAAGACTAAGTCTAAGAAGGATGATAGCATAGCCATAGACATGAATTTGATCATAGGTATTCGTACGATGATTTAGAACATTACACAGTAAGATATTCCAAGTCTCAATATTAGCACATTCAAATTCTATTACATTTCATTCTGAAATCGGGTCGCAGACCAGTCGTAAAGTGTGCGGTGGCCTTTAGACATTCAAATTGGTGCATATTTATATATAATTAGGCCTAGAACTTAAAAGAAAATAAATTAGTATCACTGCACTGTCAGCATGGTCAGTGTGAGTGTCACTGTCAGTGTTGAAATTTTTATTTTTATAATTATAGGGAGCCACTTTGGGAAAAAAAAAAAAAAACGAGAGCCATTTTTCATTTTACCAGAGCCATTTTCAGTTTTCGAGAGCCATTTTTTTCATGATTCAGTGCATGGTTTCACATCGCAGTTTGTCCTGCTTGTTTACAAATTCATTTATGATTTAATGTTAAACATTGTTAATTTTTGTTGTTCATTTACATGTAGATCTAATGTTTATTGTTTGTATCTCCTATGTACGGGACGTTCTAACTTTAACAATTTTGTCCATTAAATTGAATAGGATGAAGTTTATAAAATTTGAACATAATTTGAATTCAGAGGAATCCTTTTCATAATTTCTTTTGGATAAAAACTCACTTGAAAATTATTTTATGACATATTGAATGTATCACAGCCTGACAGCTAACGTCAACATGTCAACTATTTATCAAGCTAAGCTATACCTACGCAAGCGCAGCCACTGAACACGCCACAGCTCTCAATCAATCATCACCGCAACACACAGCTCACAGTCAATCATCACCGCAACAGGAGGGTATGAAACCAATACATGTATACACTCAGGCACTGACTGTTACTCACCAAAAATAAATCCCCATGAAAATCCTAATTTCGGTCTTAAAATTGCAGGATCTGCATCATATTTCCAGAACACCAAGTGGCTTGGTTCAGATTTAAGAAGTAGAGTTGCCAAACAGTAGATATAGGCCTACTCTAAAATAAAACAAAACTGATTTTCTTCAGAGTTCACGATCTTCTTCTTCTTCTTATGTTGGTTTGAGTGGCGATTAGTCATATTTGACTATTGTCGCCATTGACTCTATTAATAAAAAATCTCACTTCTCACATAATGATATTATTACCAATATGATGTATACATATATGAAATATTATTCTTGTGTATCCTTCTAATATGAAAAAGGATAATTATGGTATGTACAAAAGTTTGTCGTAACTCTTGTCAAAATGGCATATAAACAAATCTTCACCAAAAACAAACCGCTATCTTCAGCTCAGTTCCAACTAGTTGCGCTTGCCCTGCCCTTTCAAAGATGCAATCATACCGGTCAGCACGGTACATTGTGCCGATTTTTCGGACATAAATGCCTAGGTCACCCATGCATAGATGAGGGGGCGCTAGTGTACCTGTGCTTACAGATGGGTTAAACGTTAAAATAATTTGTTTCTTTTTTTTTAAACAACAACAACAACAAGGCGAAAACACTTGTGGGCTTTGTTAGTTATATGTGCAGAACATATCATTTTGTATATTATATCATACATTATATATTTTTTTTTCTTTTCACATTAGACTTGTACAAGCATATCCTTTCATATTTCTTATAGACAATACAATATAAGAATAGTAGGTCATCACTCCTTACTAAAACGTTTCGTTCTTGAAACGAAACGTAAAAATGCTTTCTGTATCCCTGGGTCATCTTTTTTAAAATACTCCATTATTTGTCCTGGCTGTGATTCATTCAATTCTACAAGGAGCATTGATCTTTCAATTATATATTTTGGACAATGTAAAAGATAATGTCTGACAGTTTCTACCTCAGGACATCTATCACAAAACCCTGTTGGATGGATCCCTAATCTTAGTAGATCTTGGTTAAGACTAGCGACTCCAAAACGGAGACGATGGAGTACAGTTTCCTGTTTCCCTAGATTACATTTATATGTGGATAACACTGATGGTTGCAATTCTTTCAGTGCTGAGTTAGTTTTATTCCATCTTTCTTGCCAAACTATCTTACAACTTTTTGAAATAAGTTGCATAATTTCTGATAATGTTATTTGATTATGAATTTCAATTTTGTTTGATAAAGCTTTTTTTGCGCAGGAGTCTGCTATTTCATTTCCTATTATTCCACAGTGACCAGGGATCCACTCTAGGTATATATCTAAACCTTTATATTTGAGTCTTGTAGTAATAGTCAGAATTTCTGTGATAATAGGATCGTCTTTCCGATTCTGTAAAGATAAAAGTGCACTTAATGAGTCACTGAAAATAACAACACCTGTATATATATCTAAATATTCTATCCATTCCAGTGCAAGAATAATCGCAATTAATTCCGCCCTATAGGAGGAGGTAAAATTAGATAACCTTTTTCCTTGGTAAAAAGAAAAATAAGGTACATAGAAAGCGGCTGAACTAATCCCCTTTTCAGGAGCTTTGGATCCATCAGTGTATATATGGAGTTGGTGCGACCATTTTGTATGTATCAATTCCAAACTCAGTTGTTGCAATTGTATCGGATGGTCCGATTTCTTAATTTGTGAACTTAATTCAGTAGATATAACTGGTGGACAAAATAACCAAGGGGGAAAGGCTGAAGAAATAATATTTTCAATACTAATTTCTTTTCCTATCTTGGATTGAAGCCTATAACCAAACGGTTTACTAACGTTCTTACCTTTAAGATAATCGAACTGCCAGCATGGTTTGATATATGTGTTATTAATGGGTGATTACTTTGTCTTTCTATATTTTGTCTATACTTGCTTATCTTCTTGCAAATTTAGGATGGTATCTTCCAAATTAATCCATTAAAAAAGGAATTTTTTTGCTATCAAAGTCATACGCTGATGCCGGTGCCGCGCAGAGTTTTGAAAAGTAGTACCCGGGATACTGAGACTTTGAAACTCGATAAGCATTTTTCTGTAGCGCTGCGCCCGTGATTCTAAAAAAATCCACTCAGACGTCAGATCACGTCAGCAACACGGACCAACACATCAGGTACACAGACCAACACGTCAGCTACACGGACCAACACGTCAGCTCATTTATGTATTTCATTCTTTTTTCTCATCCTTGTCGCAACATTATATTATTTTGTTTTAAAAAAAATATCAAAACTCCAAACTTCCTTAACCAGTAAAGAGGCTTTTTTAAAATAAAACACAGTTTACTGTTTTTACAGTAGTTAAGTACTTTAAATCTTGAACGACAAATTTAATTTTGAATATTTAATCATAAATAGATTAAGCATGTTTGTGTCAACTGTTTAACAACTACTGAAAAGTTCATAAAGTAAATAGCGTTGTACAGATTTGATGGGAAAAAAGAACACGGACTGCCAAGGATACTCCAGGCAGCTACATGGACCTACACGGCAACTACACGGGCCTACACGTCAGCTACACGGACCAACACGTCAGCTACACGGACCATCCCGGATTGCTTATCTACCCGGTAGTCCACGGATGACGCCGGATGTTTTTGACAGTAAAAAACTGCCGTGTTGGCCTCCCGGACGTTCAAGGACCAACACGGACCTCCAAGGATGCCCAAGGATGCCCAAGGCGCCAACACGGATCTCTCCCCGGACCACCCCGGATCAGATCCGGGATAGTCTGGGGTCTATATGTGACTGGGGCTTAAGTAACTAACTTTATTTTAGTCTTTTAGCAATCTAGGGCTAGGCATATTCTGAGGACGTGCATTGGTTAGTATAATTACTGCGGCTTTAGCTTGAGCTGCCTGTCAGCTCTGGTGCAATTCAAGGAATTAATCCTGCTGGGTACCCATTCACCTCATCTGGGTCAAGTGAAGCACAGCGTGGATAAATTTCTTGCTGAAGGAAAACATGCCATGCCCATGGCTAGGCTAGGATTCGAATCTACTAGCATGACCCACTGTTTGAAAGGCAAGAGTCGAGTCAGAACCACTAGACCACGACATGCCCACAATTTCTTACCTATTATTTAAAACCATTTTTACCCATCTTAAAGGGGAATGAAACCTTTAGAACAAGTAGGCTTGTGTCGAAACAGAAAAATCGAAGAATAAGAACAAAGAAAGTTTGAGAAAAATCGGACAAATAATGAGAAAGTGTTGAGCATTTGAATATTGCAATCACTAATGCTATGGAGATCCTCCCATTGGCAATGCGACAAGGATGTGTGATGTCACATGTGAACAACTTTCCCTTTGATGGACTATAAAATACCACCAAAATGTCTCTTTGCTTTTTCTTATGGTGATACAAACTCTTTATCCATGATGTCTTCTTTAAAAATCTGTATTACATGCCCTCCTATACAGTGCGTCTCAAAAAAAACTATACACTTTTGAAATGGCTGCCAAACAAAAAATATGTCACCTTGGGGAAAAATATATATATATATGGAAAGCCAATAAATAAACTTTCAAATGACACCAAAAAGTTGGAAAACTATTCATGCTTGAGTGAGCACTACCCACTTAAACAAAGGGTATGAAAATTAGGGTGGGCAGGAATTAGCCTTCCAATTTCTTTCAATTTTTGAGAGGCGAGTCCCCTGGAACTTGCAAAGTTGAGGGTAATGTGATAAATTAATGATCAATCATTATTAATTTAGGTTCTTAGAGCTAATTTCAAGAATAATCCAATTTAAATTTATGCATGAGTGCCACATGAATTACATTTTTTAGTGCATCATTTTGACCTTTTCACGTGGATCTCAGCAATGTGTAAATGGGAGTCACAATAGGGATGAGATATGACATAGGTGGGGGAAGTAGGTTGATGTGACAAAGGCCAACAGAACAAGCCACCCCCCTCTCTCTCTCTACCCCTTCCTCCCATCCTGAGAGACTAGCCTTTGCTAGGGCGAGCAGGAATTAGCCTTCCAGTTTTGTTTAGTGGTGAGTCCTTTGGAACTTGCCAAGTTAAAGGTGTCATGCTAAATTATTGATGAATTGAGATCAGTTTTTGGTTTTACTTAGGCTAATTTCACGAGTTACTAAATTGAAATGCAGTGCATGAGTAAACAGGAATTTTAATTTTAGTGTAGCATTTTAAGTTTATTATGTGGATCTTAGCAAGTGTGCTTGTGAGAGTCAGAGTAATGTGATGGTACCGGTTGCATGCAAGGGGGTCAGATAGGGTAAGACTGGGTTAAACAGTTAAGAGGGTGTTCTTCTTCTTTGTTTTCTCTTTAATACAAATTCCCTCCCCTTCACCCCCTCTTTCTCTCTTTCTCCTGGATCATGGTATTCAAAACTTAAATGCTAAGTGACTGATGGTTGATGGGCCTTTTATTTTCCATTGAATGATTCTAAGAAATTTACTAATTATGATGATTTATGAATTCATTGAAAAAGCTGAATAATTGATTGATAATTTATTGAAAAAGCTGAATGTTTAATTGATCACATTGATTTACTAACAAATTGTTGATCAAATGGTAAAAGTTGATGACCGAATTCTCAAAATTTATCAAATTGACAGTCCGCTCTGGACTTTATGCGTACATGTAATAGCATTCAGTCTCGATCTAAGGGAGTCTAAACATTCTGTTGACATTTTACCCATTAGCTTACAATGTACTTCACCCATTTAAGTCCTATCTCACCCCTATTTTCCTTACTTCAATGAACACACTGCTGAGATCCACATGATAAAAAGTTAAAATGCTGCACTAAAGATTACAACTGACACTCACTCATGCATGAAATTTCAATCTAGTAATTCATGAAATTTGCTCTAACAATTTAAATTGATCATGAATTTATCACAACACCCTCAACTTTGCAAGTTCCAAGGGACTCGCCTCTTAAAAACTGAAGGAAATTGGAAGGCTAATTCCTGCCCACCCTAATTTTCATACCCTTTGTTTAAGTGGGTAGTGCTCACTCAAGCATGAATAGTTTTCCAACTTTTTGGCGTCATTTGAAAGTTTAATTTATTGGCTTTCCATATATATAGGTATTTTTCCCCAAAGTGACATATTTTTTGTTTGGCAGCCATTTCAAAAGTGTATAGTTTTTTTTGAGACGCACTGTAGAAAGAATATATGCTCTACTGATAGATGTGAAACAAGAGGCAGTTTAAGTGAAATATATATTAAAGTAATGGGGAGAGTTGTTCACAGGTGACATCACACATCTTTGTCACATTGCCAATGTGAGGATCTCCATAGCATTTATGATCGCAATATTCAAATGCTCATACATGTAACTTTCTGATTATTTGTCAGATTTTTCTCAAACTTTCGTTGATCTGTTTCTTTGATTTTTTTGTTTACACACAAGCTATCTTGTTCCAAAGATTTCATTCTCCTTTAAATAAAGGATCAAGTGTCTGAATTGTTTTCAAATTACCCTTCCCTCCCTACTCCATAAAGCCCAATGCAAAGTTACACTAAAAATATTTGAACTCTGTGTGTGGACTGGTCGTGTGTTTCAGCTGTGTGTGTGTTGTGCCAAAATTACACTACAGAGCCTATTGAGAGTATTTGGCTGAACTTCATTCAATATTCGTTTGATTATTTTTCAGGAAGCGATTCATGGATTACCTATTTTCATCAAGATCTGAAAAAATCAGTTCGATGAAGTGGTTTAGGAGATCTTGAACAGTTTTGAGGTCTCCCTCACTTATGATGGGGTGACCATAATTTCCGCACTTTAAAAGAATTGAAATGTTAATATTCAATTAAGTAATTTCTCACAGTTCACTCAAAATTAATCAAAACCATAAATACCAAACGGAAGGCAAGATCTTAGAGTCAAAATCACTCGACGGAATTATAAAATAGATCAAGGATTTCGCTGGTATCGCGATATCAAAGTTCTATAGCGATCGACTGGTGCGTGCTCGGCTGAAAAAGTGTCATAAAAAAGTGTGACCATAATTTGTGTATGATCATTTTGCCAAGTTTTAGAAAAAACTTTAGGATGTCTCAACATTCATAGTATACAGCTAACAACTTTTCCTATTGAATTTCTTTAAGCTTTGGTTGTCAAGTTGGATTCCCGGTATAAACTTGACCGAAAGACTCAACCATGTGAAATTGACAGCACCAACTGAGTAGGTGTATGCTGTTTAATACATTCCAATTTTTTCTCCCTACAGTATGTAGGCATCATATCATGACAAACATCTCTTCAAAAGTACATCCAACTCGAAGGGAAATGAGGTCCCTCACAAGGAAAACCAGCCAGCTCCTCCGTCATGTTCAGTCCAACAAAATATCCCATGCCAGAACTTTAAGCTCAAAAAAGGATGGTGAAAAAGGAGAAGCCTCGACTTCCCCCGACGGAGATGAAAAACCATTTGTAGTGACGACTGTGAAGGGCAAGAAGGATGCGGAACCGATGGTGAAGGCTTCGGAAGGAGCAGACCCGCCGTCTGATCCAAAGGAGGCCAAGTCCTCTGCAGGTAAAGTGAATAATTCTCCAGTCAATTTATGGTTGGTCTTTGAGTAATTTTAAAAGGATGCATGTTTGAACTAGTCAATGTTTATAGAATGGGATTGCTCATAAATGCTCTTTTAATTAATTAAGTGTTGTTTGTAACTTAGTGGAAGATGGAATGAATACATGTAAATATGGCCATGGACATAATGTGAGTATAAATTAATGATTGTCACTGAGAACACATAAATAGTGCCATTCCTGAAATATGTGTGTAACTGCATTCAGTTACGGTGAAACTACTATCTGATGATTCCTGTCTCTGACCATGGGAAGTGCTACATGGGATGATTTCTATGACCCACATTTTTCATGTCTTTATCTTAACATTACATATAACACTCCCTTATAGCATGTGAGGTCTCTTATGTGAATAATTTTGTCTCAAATTGTGAGGGATACCATTCAAGATTTCCGCCAAAGCATGTGCAAACCAATGTTTTCAAAAAGTCTTATCTTTAAAAACTGGCACGCTATATAGGTAACTTTTGTAGTCACAAAACATTCCTAAAGTGGTATTTCATAAGCTTTTATTTGGTCTTTATTTCTATCTGGAGTTTGTTGTATTTAAACATCACTGGGTACTTTGGTCCCCTAGTAATAATAATATTGTAGTTAACAGTGTGTGTGCTTTATCAGCTTGCCAAGTGATAAGGGCAATAAGATATAATTCATTCATAGAAATTAATATTCAGTTTTAATCCACCCTTTGCCACACCCTTTGCTTAAAATCTCCTGAGACACATTGCTTGAATAGACTGCAATCTTTAAACTCTCTTTCCTTAAATAAAAAGAAAAAAAGTAAGAAAAAAAATATTGCACTTGATACTGGGGACTATATTGTGTATTATATCCTACATAGATTGTATCCTGTATAGTGATTGGTTCAAATAGCATCATGTGACCGAATATATTTCAACTATGATGTTGCGTGACGTCAGACCTCGATATATTTTTCGCTATACCAATATTCTGACGTCACTATTTCAGAAAACTGGATATTTAGCTAAACTCTCGGGCGCACCGGCCAGCGAGCTCTCTCTCCCGGGCAAGTCCCGCGATGCGTCAGCACAGGCACTCATCTGCATTCCGCTGAGCGCGTTGGCTCGGAGAAAAGTAGGTAATTCAAGGCAAGTAACCGGACTTTGCAAGCTCAGCGCAAAGATTTTGGTTATAAATTATTAAAAGTAGGATATAAAACAAATACCAGGTATATCAGGCGTTTCATTTGAAAGCATAGTGGGAATTATTAATCCTCGGTTGGACTGGCAAAGTACTATTTTTCCCTTGGGGCTTCGCCCCTCTGGAAAAATAGTAATTGCCAGACCAACCTCGGATAAATAATTCCACTATACTTTCTCATAGCCTGATATATTTGTTTATTGTGTGATTAAAGGACAAGTCCACCCCAACAAAAAGTTGATTTGAATAAAAAAAAAGAAAAATCCAACAAGCATAACACTGAAAATGTCATCAAAATCGGATGAAATATAAGAAAGTTGTGACATTTTAAGGTTTTGCTTAATTTCACAAAACAGATATATGCACTTCCTGGTCTATATGCAAATGAAGAGACTGATGATATCATCCACTCACTATTTCTTTTGTATTTTATTATGTGAAATATGAAATATTTTCTTCTTATTGTCAAGTAAAACGACAATTAATTCCTCCCTGAACATGTGGAATTAGCATTGTTTAATACTACATGTATATGTTTCAGTCAAGTTGGTCCTTATTGTCAAATCTGTAAAAAATGAAATAATTATACAATTCAAACAATAAAAAACAAAAGAAATAGTGAATGAGGGACATCATGAACTGTTTGATTTGCATGTCACTCAGTTGTGCATATCGCTTTTTTGTGAAAAATATGCGAAAGTTTAAAATGTCATAGCTTTCTTATTTTACATCCGATTTTTATGAAATTTTCAGCATTATGCTAGTTTGATTTTTCTCTTTTTTTTCAAATCAACATTTTTCTTGGGTGGACTTTGACCTTTGATATGCAGTGTCATTGAGCACAACCATACAGGGGGGCAGAATGCACGGTTTGCACCTTGAATCCTCGACAGAATTTTGATGGCCTTTTTTTGCTCGTAAGTAATTTTTCAAAGGGAAAGTGCTCCTGAGTATGACCATGTTTTTGTTTGTTTAGAATATTTTTAAAACCATTTTTACCCATCTTAAAGGGGAATGAAACCTTTAAACCTTTAAAATATTCTTGTTAGCACAAAATCTCCAAATCTACATGATCAATTATCTTCAGAATATCATCAGATATGGGGACGTATCATGTGATGTGTATAAAACAAGTTCAAGGTCAAAAGGTCATCATGACGTCATCTAGATGCCATTTTGTAAAATCGCGTTATCAATCATATCTTCATTATCAATTTTAAAAAATTAACAATATTTACATCACATTAACTTCAGGTCAAGGGTCAACTGTCCATGTCATTAAAGGTCATGTAAAGGTCACGATGCGCGCATACGCGCGCGTCAAAATTTTAAAATGCTCAAAATCACTTTTAGACCAAAGTAGAGTACGAATCAGGTCATTTTAAGCATTTCCAAAATTTGCGCGCGGGCACGGTTACGCGCGCGTTCTCGCGCGTAACGGCACTATAGAGCATAGGGTCGCCATTTTCTTTATACCAATGCATTGATAATATAATTCTGAATAATTTGATACCTTGATCAACCTTTTACGACAAGTAATAACGGAATAAGCCTCCATCAAAGTTTACAGCACGCACACGCGCGCGCACTAACCATAGACAATATATGTGCAAAAACATGCCTATACAAAATTCATTATAGCTCTTTAGATAGTCCGTTGACCCCCGATTTTTTTTTCATATTCCAATAGTGTATAGATGGGAGATATGATTTCATGTCACATTTGACCCTTAATTTTATCATGACGTCATCAAAGTGGCGTCGAAACTCAAAATTACCACTTTGCTACCTATGACGTCATCATAGTTATGCAAATTTGACACTAACTCCTCAAATATTGACCAATTTTCGCTCAGTTTTCAATATATTGTAGCTGAGGACATACTCTTTTTAATTTAAAGGCTATATTTTCTTTTAAAGGAATGGATCATCCTAAAAAATGGCAAGTTATAGAGGCATGTCATTTTCGCTCATTTTGTGTGCAATCTCTATGGGAAATGACTTTTTCTCAAAACTGGATTTTACATTCTTCTATTTCGCGAGCCATATCTCCATTTCTTTTTGTCGGTTTTCTCTGAGCTTGGAGTATGTTGTAGCTGAGATTGTAAGCTATCGCAAGTGTGGTCTCCATTTTCCAATCAGATGCCGAGATCATGCCCGTATTTCACTTGCAAAATTGGATTTGAGATCCTCTCAATTTGCTATGTGTAAAGTCTATGGGAAATAGTGCTTATGTGTAAAAGTCTATGGGAAATAGTGTAGCTCAGTTGATAAGGCATCAACCTTGCAATCTTAAGGTCGAGGGTTGGAACCCAGGGGTGAACATGAGATTTTTTTCCTTTTTTTTTTTCTTTTCAACATTTAAAAAATGGTCCTTCATGACCATTACAAAGTTAAAACATTGCACAATAAAATAGTTTAAAAAATCCTTTTGATATAACATGTACATGTACCATGTGTATCATTTACATCTATTTTCCAAAGTTTCTCATTTCTCTCTTTTCAAGAGTATTCATCATGTTCTTTTTGTAATAGAAGTTTAGTTTTCAATATGATCATCGTATTGATGTCAATAAACATGCTGATTGTCTTCGTGATCATGAAATCAGAGACAGATCACCTAATTCGTCCTCATGACGAATTAAAATTCTAGTTATTATTATTTTTATTGTTATTTTATCCCAAACAGCTGAACGTCTTGCAAACCTATCCAAGGCATTGTCATCGTACAAGGAAAGAAGAAGGAAAGTGGATTACTCCAAGAAATACACAGACAACAACACCATAACAGCCGTCAGGGCTATGAGTGACTACTTACTGAAATCAAGGTTAGAATGCCCCTTCTCTATAGTCCAACTCATTTGAATGAAAAGAGAATAATGGTATTTCAAATTTACAGTCCCTTAAAAAATACCTGAATAGAAACATGTGCAAGACTTTGGAATGAAATTCATGAACAAACCAAACGAATAAATATAATTCTAATAGGTAATATATGATGAATAGTTAAAAGAAATGACCTATTGAATGAAAAAAATTGAAAAAGATAGATAATGAAATGAATGAATGAATGTATAAATAAGTATAGTAAATAAATAAGTAGTCCATATTTAGGGACAGTGATTTTCCGCGATCGCGGAAAACGGACGGAATTCACGGAAAGGGCCTTTTGAAACGGAAAATGGCATTTCAAACGGAAAATCACGGAAAACGTATTTTCCCTCAAAATACACAGAATAGCAACAGAAATTACTCCAAAATCACAACAAAATGAGAATATTATTATTAAATGGCCAAAAAAACCCAGAAAACACGATCTCACTTCGCTACTATCATGACAATTCACACATCGTGACTGCACTCGACATCAGCACACTCGATTGTACCCCGCACTGTACCCGTACCCGGCCGGCCGGGTTGGGCTTCACATGCACACATGTATCGTTCAACTAGCTACATGTACACAGTTGTGTGTTGCTGCCCTCTACGTTTGAAGATGTAACAGCACGATATCGTGGTCTTAAAATCCAAGATGGCGGATTGGGAAAAGACGATGACTGATGATAACGATGTCCAAAAACCCCCAAAATTATCGATGAAATATCATTTCACCGTGAAATAATGCTAATAATATGAAAGGTGAGGATGTATGCATGCAAAATGGGTGTGTTAAAATATTTTATTCACCCGCATAGATCCGATTAGAACGGATTTTATTGTGTTGTTGGTACAGTAGCAGATACAAATTTTGACCAGTGCGAGTGTGCATGTAAATGTGTAAACGGAATTGTCACTTTTCCGTGTGTACAAAGTCTATGGGGAAACGGAATTTCCGTTTTCTGACATGCTGAAACGGAATTTGAGATTTTCTGAAACGGAAAAGGCAATTTTTTGAAACGGAAAATCACTGTCCCTACATATTGAATTAAGAAATGAGGATTTGAAGCAACTCTGAAATGAAATACTGGGTTCACATCAGTCACAATCATCCTTTCACTATACTTCTGCCTGTTGTTGCAGTTTTAAGGTGGGCGGTAATTAAAGATTGCCCATCTTACTGTGAGGTCCATGAAATAGAGATGTGTTCTCGAAGTAAGTCTTGATAGATATACCTATGATTTAGTGATAATAGGTGAATAAATGAGTGAAATCAAGCATTTTTTAACCAAATTTCTAATCATTTTCCCAAAAATATTATATAGTCAGAAAGCTTGTGAAATTCTCTACAATTTTGCTGTAAAAATTTCCCCTGAAAATGTTGCTGTGAAAAGTTATAGCAAGTTGAGTCGAGCAAGTCCATTTGTTTTACCGCTCCTGATTCCTCCCTGAAAATCATTCAGCGCAGAGGGGTTCATGGCCCAGCGTACAATGATAACCTGGAGCGTTGTGGCCCAGTGGATAAGTCTTCTGACTTTGAAACAGAGGGTTGTGGGTCCGAATCCCAGCCATGGCGTAATTTCCTTCAGCAAGAAATTTATCCACACTGTGCTGCACTCAACCCAGGTGAGGTGAATGGGTACCCGGTAGGAAGAAATTCCTTGAACGCTTTGAGCGCCTAGGCAGCCCAGCTAAAGCCGGGGGAATAATAATAGCAGGGCCCGCTGGGTGAACAGTTTTCAGAACTGAAGTGGCTTCCCTGGGTTCATATACCTATATTATTATTATTATTATTATTATTAATATAATCTGTGAAACAACCCTGTGTTATTTGCAGTGATCTGGAGCAGCTGAGGAAGACGGTGAGGAGGAGCCCTTATGATCAGGAATCGAGTGAAAGGAACATGATGGTGTATCTCAGATCCGATGTCGAACAAAAGTAAGTCAAATAATGTAAAAAATTAAGACAATTCCCTTTGCATTGAAATCCTTGGGGCCGTTTCATAAAGCTATTCGTAAGTTAAGAGCGACTTTAAGAACGACTGGTGAACCTTTCTTACGCACTAAATAATCACCAATGAACATTTAATGGTGAATATCATTTACCACAAGAAAGGATCACCAGTTGTTCTTAAAGTCGCTCTTAACTCACGAACAGATTGATGAAACACCCACCTGGTAGGAGTTGCATAAGCTGTTCGTAACTTACGAATGACTTTGCAAATGATCGGTGACCCTTTCTTGATATTGCAGGGAGTCCAAACTTCGCGTGTGTCCGTACTTCGTGGACGGTCATTATCTAAAAAAACTATTCAATATCTTTAAGATCTGACATCAACATGAAAAGTGAGTGACCTAAAAATTACCCTCTAGCGTAATTTTCTTTAGGATGAGTTCATTATTCATAAAGATATTGACAAAAGATCGGCAAATTTGTCACCGTTAGCACGGGTTCGAAAAAATCTGAACTTCCCAACAAGCATCACAATATTGAAAGGTTTTACGGTAAACACCATGTATGTACATGTAGTCCTGAAAAGGACTGTTTGTTATTCTTTCTTGAATATATGTTAGCTCTGAAAAGAACTACATACATGGTGTTTACCGTAAAACCTTTCAATATTCTCTCCACCATGGAAACCTTCAAAGATCATCTTACGCATCACAATATCATCCTTTTACAAGCAGATATCATAAAAAATGTAAGTAAAACATGGTACTGACTGATTCTACAGCATTTACTTGTAGTTATCCATCTGATATATATATCTCACCTTTTGAGCTTGAGTTTTGTATATATTTGTATAAAATGTGAATATTTTGTGAACGAATTTTTGCCTGATGAATATTTTTGAAATATCCGCAAAGTTTGGACACCCCATCATACATGTAAATCCCTGCCATGCCTACGTAACTGACTTTAGCACATAAGAAAGCATATTCCAGTCATGCGTAAAATCGTGCATAACTTTACAAACAGCTTTATGAAACACCCACCATGTCAAATTATAACTATCAGTAGATAGCCAGCTGAATATATATTTTTGTTATCAACGGAGGATGAAATCATTGGAACAAATAATAGCTTGTGTGAAATAAAAAAAAAACATCAAAGAATAAGCCTATTGGCAGTTTGAGAACATTTGGATAAACAATAAGAAAGTTTGATAGTGGGGTTCATGGAATTCCAAATTAACATTTATGCATACAATGTATGGTTTATCTAATATGAGGTCTCCAATCTGGGACCCATCTTACAAAGAATTGCGATTGATTTGATCAATCGCAACTATGGAAAGCCAACAAAGTCAACATATGAAATGCATGTTTGTTCAAAATATTTTTTAGATATGAATGTATATCCATGAATTCAGTTATTTCTTGACAATTTGGTGTGTTCTTTGTTTACAAAGGACATTTTGCAAATTTTCTGTAGAAAAAATTATGACACTGATGGATTTCCATAGAGTTACGATTGATTGGATCAATCGTAACTCTTTGTATGACGGGGCCCTGGTAGATCAATGCAATATGGTTGTAGACAGCTGCTGCTCCTTTGATGGCCACCAATTTGAGCGTTTTATAATAATAATAATAGGCATTTATATAGCGCCATCTATCTAGAAATACTCTATTCCGAGATGCATTGTTTATTATTATTATAACCCCGGCTTTAGCTCGAGCTGCCTTTCAGCGCTCAGTGCATTCAAGGAATAATCCTGCTGGGTACCCATTCACCTCACCTGGGCTGAGTGCAGCACAAAATGTGGATACATTTCTTGCTGAAGGAAATTACACAGGCCTCTACAAAAAAAAATTTCATCTCTTGCCCTGTCGGGCAAGTGATAACAAAATGTGCTTGCCCGATAGAAAAAACTGCTTGCCTGATTTTTTTTCCAAAATTCTTTTGCTCTTAATTATTCTTTTCTGTCCTGGTTGAACTTGATTTACTGGCGCTGGCCTCTGCATTTCTTTTTCTTGACTCTTGTTCAAGTTGTTCTGGTCGCCGATAATGACGAAAAAAGTCGCCTATTTTAGTCTGACGACTCATTGTTTAGGCATGATTGTACTTGATGCCCCCAGGGGACATCAACTTTTTTACCTTTTGGTACTCCTTCATTTCCCGATGATTCTTCGTTTCCGAAATGTAAACATTTCTTTTCTCTCACTTAAAAAAAAGAAAGAGAGTAGTTCCGGTAGTTTCTAGCGCACCCCATATGAGAAGCGACAAATGCGCAAACAGGTGCATCTAGATGAGCGCGCATCCTTGCCTCCTCATCTATCCTCTTAAAGAACTTGCACTTGATGCCCCCAAAATTGATGAAAACAGTTCCGGCAAGTAATCCTAGATGTGTTGACAAAATTAACCTTGATAGCTAGAGAATAAACTCTCTATTATTACTTGTACTTGATGCCCCCAAATTTTCCAGTTATTCAGCACGTTTATTCAGAAGTTTACATTCCACTAACCCCATTTTCCCCTCTTTTTCTATTTTCTAGCCTCGCAAGCCTTCATAACATCGTCAAATCAAATTAACCTTGTTGGCTAAATGAACCTTGATAGCTAGAGAATAAAGTCTCTATTATTACTTGTACTTGAAGCCCCCAAATTTTCCAGTTATTCAGCACGTTTATTCAGAAGTTTATATTCCACTAACCCCATTTTCCCCTCTTTCTATTTTCTAGCCGCGCAAGCCTTCATAACATCGTCGAATCAAATTAACCTTGTTGGCTAAATTAATCTTGATAGCTAATGTAACCTTGAGAGCTATAGCTCGTCTCTCTTATATTACTTGCATTTGATGCCCCCACTTACTTTATTTGTTGCGCGATCAACCAAATCATGCGCGGATGGATATCAACTCGCCGATGATAAACAAGGTCGAGTCGAGGATCCACGAATCAAGGTAAAAAAGTTGATGTCCCCTGGGGGCATCAAGTACAATTATGCCATTGTTTATTTGGTTTGAAGTTGAAGCCGAGTCCTGGCCGAGTCAGTCCGAAGCTTGCATGAATTCAGCGCGATCTAGCTCGAGAGTCGGCTGGCTCGCGATCGCTCGTGTACGTATATGTACGTACATGTACTGTAGCGCCGATGTACTAGAGCATGCGCTAAGAGGGCGAGAGAGGGGTTTCCCCAGCTAGCTCCTTCGTCGATTAGTAGCGCATGCGCACAGTATAGTTTAGAAAGTAAGATGGCAGCCCCCAGCGAACGGGACCGCTGGCGATAAATTGTCGCTGATTTGACATGTTTCCACTGTTTTTTTACTGGTATCACATTTTGTATGAGAGATAATGGGCCGATAATTGCAATTTATCGAAATATTATTAAAATTTACTGTAATATCGTTTTCATTTTCAAAACAACCACTTGCCCCGGGCAAGCGGTTTTGTCGCGCCCTGAATTACACCATGGCTGGGATTCGAACCCACGACCCTCTGTTTCAAAGTCAGAAGACTAATCCACTGGGCGACAACGCTCCACAAATACATAATACATGTACCTGTGTCACCAACATTCATCTTGTCGGTTGATACAATGTAATTTTTCTGAGATAACAAAAATGGATGAATTTAAGAAATATTGAACTGAACAAGAACTCCCAAGCACAGAGAAGAATGAGAATTGATCAGAAGATCTCGGAGTGAGATCCCTGAAATTCTGTTGTATTTTAATGTTATTGTATTTTACTAACATTCTATACTGTAAACGGAATATTACTGTCTGTCGGTTCTGCAGAATATTGTATATGATACAATTCCAAATAAGCCTGGTAATGATATAGGTTTCCATCTTTTCTTCATTTTTGATTGCAGGGCTATTGAGGTGTGGGGGAGTATGGAAGCACTTGAAATGGAGAAGAAGAAGAGGAGAGATAGAGAGGCTGTATATAAAGAACGTAAGTTACCAAAATCAAACAAATGTGATTCAAACTGAATGATAAACATACAAAAATTGATAAATAAAAAATATGTATTATGGAAGGGGTATAGAATGATGCATCTGATGATAAATCCCCTGCACAAATAAAATCATTTTCATTTTTCTTTGAAAAAAAATGGAATTAAAATAAAAGTAGATAATCAGTCATATGGAGAAGCTACTCATCTATATCATTTATGTAATGTTGAAATAATTCTACATATTGCTAGTTTAATCGATTTAACAGGAATAAATAAATATTTACATATCATTGACAAATGTCTTATGCTTAACTTTTATTTAATTATGCTTGGTTTTACTTTTATGCTATATCAGTAATTTCTATCCTTTAGCTTGTTTACATTCTTAAAATTCCTTTTTTTATATACTATGTCAATATTTATGTCTTACATTGTGAATCGCATAGAGAGAGCTTTTCTATTGCGCTTAATAAATCAATCTTTATTATTATTATTATTATTATTATTATTACTATTATTATTGTTATTATTATTATCTGGGACATCACAAAATCAAAACTTTTTAAAATTTCATCACTCTTTATTGTTTGACGGATTCTCATCCAACCTTCAATATCTTTCACAAATTTTTATGCTTTCATTAAAACCGTCCTATTAGACTGAACTTCCCCTTTTACATGACACCAAAATCAGAGCCCAATGAAACCTGATACGAAAAGACCAAAGTTGGTATTTGGCTACTGTCCCACTACATTGCATCTTGATTATTGTGTTATTGTGATGATCTGTGTATTTGATTTTATATGTATTACAGATTTGTTCCTGCTCAAGAGAGCAATGAGGGAATACGACTCTTTCTTTAGTCCCAAAGAGGTAAGTGCAGGGAACAATTTCCCCGGTATCATATCACATGTTGCTCAATATTTATTACATTCTGAAGTGATCAGCGAAATAAAAAGTGCCATGATGATTTGATGGCGATACTACACTAATAACTCTTCATCAATCCTATAAAAAGTATAACATGGAGAATATAATGAAATGATTACTGAGTTTGAGTGGTCCTTTTCAGGACCAACAATTGCCCACGAAAGAAATGTGGTGTTCCGTGAAACCTACTGCACTATTCTTTTTCTTTATGGAAACCTTGAGAAGTTACAAAATAATTACTGTTTGTGAAAGTGATTGGGCCTACTATCATTGTCGAAGTGATTTGGATGAGGCTTTTTTTCAATAGTTGTCTGCATTTGTGTTGCCAAAGATGCGATTGTTTGTCTCATCAACTGAAACCGAAAGGCGATTATTTGCTTTATATTCTACATTCAATATTTTGCATGACATGGGCATGCTGGTGTTGTTTGCAAATGATTTGATCTGTCATCTGTATAATTCATCTACATGTACATGTAGAAAGAATTGAAAAGCAGGCCTATACCTGTACTTTTGAAACGTTGGGAATCCACATATAGCTCTTTTTGTAGACAAAGTTTTACCTTGGAGTTTGACAAACTGTTTCGAGTTTGACTTCCAATTTTCTGTTCACTACCACCATTCACTAGTCATTCTTAATGTGTTTGTCTCTTAGCCAACACCATCAATCTTTGAGGGTCCGGGCCAGGTTGTGCTGTCGGCAATAGCCATGTAAGTTGAAAAACAATTAATCATTACGTTGTGATTATCCCTAATACGTCAGTCACATTTGCTCTAAACGGGCCGTACAGCAAGTCGAAAACAGCCATTTTATTAATTTCTATTCAAACCACCTAAATGTAGCTATTATAATGTTAAAACGGCTGTTTTCGACTCGCCGTACGGCCACCGTATAGCAAATGTGACCGAGGTATTTCAAACTATTGATATACTGTTATTTCCAAGAGGTTTTAGTTGAAATGTACCATTAATTTAGTATGACAAAACAATGAAGTGGGTGTCATTTTAATGGGAATACATAACTGTGGTCTCCTGTGCCCTCTTGATTTATGATGCTGATAATGCTGATGAGTAGTGATAGTTATTGGATAACTGTCATTAAAAGTGGACTCTCATTGTCTGCATTCCATGAAAATCTTTATGTGATACATCCTTTGCCATTCTATTTAAGTGATCTGGAGCCTGTAACAAAAGCTTAGCAATGATCATAGAACAAATTTTCATGATTGATTGCATTGACTACAATGTACATGTACAATCAATCCTAAAAATCAAGCGTACGATGAATCGTTATGCTTTGTGTTACGGAGCCCTGGTGACTCTGTAGCAAAATATTTCAAACATTACTTAAACAGTTATCATCAGCCACAGTGTGTGCAACACCTTAATTATTTCTACCGGGAACATGCCATATAAAATGTGCATATGAATTGCACACTTGATAGCTTGAATGAAAATGGTTCTTCACATTATTGGCTTTGACTTTTTTTCAGTAGCTGAATATCCAAATCACCATTTTCTCCTACTAATAGACAACAAACTTAATAAACAACATGTTTTGTGACCTGGGGTGGGGGGGGGGGGGGGTGGGTGTGGTGGTGGAGAAGATGGTTTATTGCCCCCCAAAATAGATTCCCAATACCAAGCGATAACAAAATGACAGATTTATTGTGAGGGAATTTTTATGATCTTAATTAAGTTGTTTGAACTCTACAGACGAACTTCCACATGATGACTATGGTCATAGAAGTACTAGAATCTTGTACTCTCTCCATTACAGCAATACAGGAAACTTTGTGTTTAAATTGATGGCATGGTTATACTCTGGCCCATTTCCCATTTAATACCAAGTGATAACAAATAAGATTGAATTAAATGATTTCTGTACTCCTCTCAAATCATCAAAAATCTACAGAGAAATCTTAACAATCATGATGACTATGATCATACATTATCTTGTACTCTAGCTATTACAGCAACACAGGAAACTTTGTGTTCAAGTTGATGGCATGGTTATACTCTGACCCATTACCAAGTGATAAAAAAAAAAGTGATTGAATTAAATGATTTCTGGGGAGCGTCTTACAAAGAGTTGCGATTGATCCGATCAATCGCAACTATGGACGGTCAGCAACGTCAACATCTGTTATGCATGTTTGTTCTAAAATATTTTCTATTAACTATGACGTATAATCATGGATTCAATGTTTTCTTGAAAATTCACTGTGCTTCTCTTTGTTTACTAAGGACATTGTGTATATTTCTGTAGAAAAATTATGACACTGATGGATTTCCATAGAGTTAGATTGATTGGATCAATCGTAACTCTTTGTAAGACGGGGCCCTGTACTCCTCTCAAATCACCTGAATTTGACAAATCTACAGACAAATCTCTACATGAAGACCATGATTATACAAGTATCTTGTACTCTATCCATTACAGCAACACAGGAAACTTTGTGTTCAAGTTGATGGCATGGTTGTACTCTGGTTCATCCAGTATGTTCTCGGAAGCAATCCACTCCCTAGCAGATGTGTGCAATCAATGCATTCTTGCCTTCGGTATCCATCAGTCTATCAAGAAACCATCAAGGGATCATCCGTAAGTTGGGTCTAAACAATCATTGAAAATAATGATATTGATGATAATTAATCTCTTAATACAATGAAAATAAATCAAGCCGTACTTTTTATGTTGTCTTAATAGACTGTTAGGTTCCTATATATGTGGCCAGCCACCCCAAAGCAACAATAATTCACCAGGGAAATTTCTCGTAAATAGCCAAAACAATAATTTGGTCTTCAAAAAGATAGGTTATTAGCTTAAGTGAAAGAGTAATTTTCTTCTTCATGCTTTTACAGTTTGAAGTTGTAAGAGTTTCTCTTACTCCATTTTTTCCAGACTTGTAAGTTTCACAGAGTTTGCACAACTCATGCTTGAGTAAACCCTGAGCTCAAACCCTGTTTTCTCCTAATTCTTTGGAGCTCTACGTTCAGTACTGGTGTGGGTTTTTTTGGATCAATTTTGAAAAGCTACATGTGCTTTGTCAAGCTCAATTAAAAATCTTTTAACTTTATTCTTAGCTACTTATTGCTGGTATTGGGGCGGAGATCGCACACAGATATTGATAAGGTTAATGCAAATCCTAATTTACTTGTATAAAGAGTGCATATTTAGAATTCAGAATTAGGATGCACTTAATAAATCTTTGTTATTATAGTTTTTTCCTCATGATGTTTCTATACCTAGAGGTGAAGGGCTACTTGGGCTAAAAATAGGTATCTAAATTCTATCCATAATTATTGTCTTGCAGCATTTGTTGTGAATATTATTATTATGTCATTGTGAATGTGGAAGATGAATAAATCAAATCAAATCAAATCATTTTTCTCATCAGGTATGGGTTCAGCAACATGCGTCACATCTCATCCCTGATCAGCGGTGTGGGTATCTTCTGTGTGGGAGCTGGTCTCTCCTTTTATCACGGTATCACAGGGTTACTGCACCCTGAGCCTATAGAATCACTCATCTGGTCCTACTGTATCCTGGGCGGAGCTCTGCTTACCGAAGGAGGTAGGTGTTTTAAATCTTATTTCGCTCTGCATGTTACTTAAGTGTCAACTTCTTATACAAACATTTTCGTGGTAGCCATCTGGCAATGCGAAAAGAATTCCTTCTGTGACTTACATGTAGGCTACATGTTTATTACGTATTATCCCTTTGGATTACTCTTTTGCTTAAAGATTCGCTAAGAATGTTCTACCGACGGTGAGTGGTGAAGAGTTTGAGTGGGATGACTTTGTGTTCCCTGGTACTGGGATCTCATGAAGAAGGATTCCGGATCGACTCTGTCTATGCCATGTTGTATCTTGAAGACCCGGATCATGACCCCTTGTTCCCTGCGATAATGCAAAGAGCGCCAATCAGTATAACAATTGAGTGAACCTTATTTGAACTTACATACATGTACCATTAGGCAAAGTGCAGTTCATGACACATTTTTTCTTGGTGTCCCTCTCTCTCTTCACAATGGAAAATGATGGAGAAGAGGTCAATTTATTTTCCCTACCTCTTTGGATGTGGCTTTTTCCCATGATGCGTTTGATGTTTCGAGGCTACATGTCTTCCAAATGATGTAATGATAGACCATACGTCAGCTCTTACAAAGTTGGGAACAAAACGACACTGTCAAATTTGAAGAAGTTGCATTGTTGTATTAAGGTACATGTATATGAAATAGGTCGTTTATTTTTTCCATATTTTTGCCCCAATGGGCAATTTTATTTACAACAAAAGAAAACTTGCATGTCTACGAAAGTAAAATAAATATATGACTTATACAAACAAATGCTTCAACATACTCCATTTCACAATAACATTTTTTTCTCTTCCCAACGTTCATCTAAATAATATGTTTTAATTGACTTTAATCAAATGGGTCGTTTATGCTTGACCAGGTCCTCAAGCATGTTCCTTCGCATGTGCTATGGTTGGGTTCTTGGACCACATGAAGATCGTCCATGGTGTGTTTCTGGTGCCAGGCTCCTGGAACAATGTTGAGATTCTCTTCCTCCTGCCACATTGATCATTTTTTTATTTGTTTAGTAAAGAACATCTTTCATTTCAAATTTTCAACAATAAAAGTAAGGCAAAATATACATCATAACAAAATGAAATGGAAACCTCCCGGAAAGCATAGCTCGTTATTATAAATGAAAGTTCCTTTGATTAAATGAATAAGTGACACATAAATACAAAATTCAAAATATCATTGATCTATAAATCAATCATATGTTGGTTCGTCTATAAGGAAATGTCTTTTAAATGTATTGACATGACTTTTTTTTACCATCTTCCAATGAGGCTGGATAATAACCAGATATGACAAGACAATACAATGGGAAACCTCAAAGCAAAACTTTACAATAATAGGACATTACAGAATGTTATAAGGCCGCGATACCACATATTGTATCTATATTGAATTCACAATGATTGTATTGATTTTGTTGTATTTTCTATATTATCACAAACCTTGCTCAATTCCTTTATTTTTACTTTCCTTTTTTTCCCTTTTCTGATCTTTCTTTTCCACTTTTTTCTCCTTTCTTACCCCCTTCTTTCTTCACTTTCCTCTTTTACTTTACCTCAAGCGTGTAAATGAGCTTACTGTGATTTTGATTTTGTGCAATATTGAAAGCTTGTTACTGCCATATTTTACCTTGTTAATATTTGAAATTGTAATGTTTTCTGAACTGGTTTTTATTCCCCGGCAATCCGGTGATTTGCACAATTTTCTTATTTTTTAGATCAAATGAATGTAACAGTTAACTCTAATGTATGTATATACTCAATTTTAATTCGTGCCAATGCCCATCTTTCTTGCCATTATCTCATCGACCACACATTTCACCTTTTTTTCTCTTCATTGACGTATTCTTGGCATTTTTTTTTCATCACTTACTGTTATATTTTTACAAGGTTTTAACCAGCTTTGTGTCCATATTTTCCTACTATTTTTCCCCCTTCTGTTTGTCTTCTTTTCCATATCTTGCCTTCATCTGCCCCTCCTTTACCTTCCCTTTCTGTTTCTTTCCTTCCATTATTTTCCCTTGTCACTCTTTTTTCATCATTCATCCTATCCCATCCTCTCTTTTTTTTTCTTTCTCTTCCTTTTCTCATTTGCTTTTTATATTTATGATTCCCGTAACATTGGTTTCCTCTCACTATCTCTCTCCCTTTCTCTGTTCCCCCTTTATTTTTGTCCCCGTATTACTTGGTTATACATGTAATATAGCATTTAATGCCCTAGTTGCGTTCTGTTCGAATTACACTTTCACACTTCTTGACGTTTGTACATGCTTCATTGATCAATATGTTTCTTTTTAAAGTTTCTTTTTTTTCTTCTTCTTTTGGTATATCTTTTATGATTGTGTAATATGATTATTGGTTGGTTGTAATTCTTTGCTTTTATTTCATCTTTATAATGTTGTAATTTGCCTTTGTTTATACTGTGCACTGGATTTTTCAGTCTTTGGACTGTTTTGCCAGTTTTTTTATTGAATAAATACCATACTACTACTACTACTACTACAAATAAATACAATTACAAGACATGACAAAAATGATACATGACCAGGATTTACAAAACACGAAGAGAAGGAGAGGAGGAGGATAGAGAAGAGAGGGAAATGAATATGGATTTGAGATTTTCATATTCATTGATTTATTAAGTTATTTCATAATGATTTATTGCATAATGTTTCTGAAAGAGCATCCAAGGTTCGGTGCCAGTCGATGTAAAAAAAAATTGTTCATAAATGATGTTCTTTTTCTTGGTATTAACATTTTTATGAAAAAGTCCAGTTGTTCTGTAGCCTGGGATATCTCATTCTCATGAGATTGTGAAGGATGATGCAGGTTGCGACGCTGAGACGAACTGCAGGCGGCTTGTGTTGCATGGTTGCTGACATCACTCGAAAACAGCTGGAAAGTATTCTGAATGCGTTCTCCACCACTCTTCTGGCTCTCGACAACCTATCCATGTTGTGACTACAAGAAGAACTGTAGCCGGCTTGTGTTGCATGGTTGCTGACATCACTCGGAAACAGCTGGAAAGTAATCCAATGCGTTCTCCACCACTCTTCTGGCTCTTGACAATCTATCCATGTTGTGATTATGAGATGAACTGTAGGCGGCTTGTGTTGCATGGTTGCTGACATCACTTGGAAAAAGCTGGAAAGTATTCCGAATGCGTTCTCCACCACTCTTCTGGCTCTCGACAACCTATCCATGTTGGGACTATGAGATGGACTGTAGCCGGCTTGTGTTGCATGGTTGCTGACATCACTTGGAAACAGCTGGAAAGTAATCCAATGCGTTCTCCACCACTCTTCTGGCTCTCGACAACCTATCCAGGTTGCGACTATGAGATGAATTGTAGCCGGCTTGTGTTGCATGGTTGCCGACATCACTCGGAAACAGCTGGAAAGTATTCCGAATGCGTTCTCCACCACTCTTCTGGCTCTCGACAACCTATCCATGTTGTGACTATGAGATGAACTGTAGCCAGCTTGTGTTGCATGGTTGCTGACATCACTCAGAAAAAGCTGGAAAGTAATCCAATGCGTTCTCCACCTCTCTTCTGGCTCTCGACAACCTATCCATGTTGCGACTATGAGATGAACTGTAGCCGGCTTGTGTTGCATGGTTGCCGACATCACTCGGAAACAGCTGGAAAGTATTCCGAATGCGTTCTCCACCACTCTTCTGGCTCTTGACAACCTATCCAGGTTGTGACTATGAGATGAACTGCAGTTGGCTTGTGTTGCATGGTTGCCGACATCACTTGGAAACAGCTGGAAAGTATTCCGAATGCATTCTCTACCACTCTTCTGGCTCTCGACAACCTGTAGTTGTATACATATATGTGTTCATTGTTTGTCAGCGGACGGTGACCATAAGGCTTTAACATGTACTTCCTGATTGCAAATACATCATCTCCTGAAAATAAAAATAATAAATAATGATAACAGGCATTTATATATAGCCGTCTATCTAGAAATATTCTATTCCGAGGCGCGATGTTATTATTATTACCCCAGCTTTAGCTCGAGCTGCCTTTCAGCGCTCATACAAAATGAAATAAAAACAGCTAACAATTTTGTTGACTGTCTGTTAAGAAGGTCGGAATAAACTTTATATATACATGTCTATGTAGGCCTTCATGTGAATTCAATATAATTCCATTTCCATCGGTCTTGCTCCCAATATCGAAGATTTATGTGTATTTTCCCTTTAAAATAGTGCGGCATGTCGTGGTTGTCATATGGCAGTGGTTCATCCGTAGATACATGTACATCACCGGAGATGACTCCTTCTTGCAGGTCTGACCCTTTCCAGATTTGCGCATCAGACTCTGTGCCCTGCCCACCAATATCAACCATATGAATTTGTAGTCATAGTCCACAAGGGCCAAAAACAGCACTGAATAGAACTTCATGTAGTTGAAATAGGTGGGTCCTCTGCCCAGTGGGAATTTACATGAGACATGTTTCCCATCCTTTGTACCGCCAGCATTGAGGGTAATTCCACTTCTGCTGGAACCCATGGGCTATATCTGCCCATTCTCCTGTGCCACCGGTGAGAGGCATTACATGTACTTCATCCATGTGTTCGTCCATTATGGCAGGGCCCATCTGTGAAGAGAGACATTGAAATAACATACTTCAATGTCATAGTTCAAAATAAAATTTCTGAATATTTTTTGTCTGCATATGTATGTCTTTGAAAATAAACATTTTATATTTCTTGCCAAATTCATTATTTCAATCTTGATTACCCCACAAAACACAAATGTAGGACCCTTCATCCTATGAATGGCATGCTGCTGGTGATTTTCTACCAGATGCCAGATGTTTCATTGGTGGCTGACTCTCAGCAAAAAGTTTTTTTAACATTGCTTGAGGCATTCGCATTCAATTTGCAAATGATGCCTCGTCCTCCCCTCATAACTCCACCACGACCTGGACATACGATCAAAACTAAGAATGTCTCTCAGTCAGCACCTGGTCCAACCATCTTCTAACCCTCCACTTTTGTTTTCTCTGTCTTCTTTTTTCGTGCAGCTGCCCCTGCACCCGCATTAGGCCCAGTTGTGCCTACATGATACCTAACTGATACCGTTGATAAATAGAAAAAAATGTGTTGATGCCACAGATCTAAAAATTATCATTGAGATAGATGAGACACGCCATATATATGAAAAATTAAGAGAGTCTGAATGATACATTGTTGTATGACACAGCCTGATTTAGATTTTTTAATGACTGTCAAACCAAAGTGCGTTGTGACACTTTTCAAATCAAATTATCACATCACCATGACCATATCATTTTCATTTCTTGTTCCTGGAAAGGTTCCCCATTGACATTTCATCATCACTATTATCATGTACATGTATGGGACTGTCCATATGCCTCTTCCGTGGCCCAACACTCAGCAAAGTTTGTCATACATTTCTAGAGGCATTCGCATTAAATTTACAAGTGGTGCCTTGTCCTCCCATCGTAACTCCACCATGAGCTGGTCATACAATCTTAACCGACGACGTCACTCAGGACTTGGCCAATCCAGGGTCCACCATCTTCGGACCCTCCTCTTCTGTTCTCTCTGTCTTCTTATTTGGTGCAGCTGCACCTACATGTATACCTGCATGAGGCCCAGTTGCACCTTCATGATACCTCACTTTTTCTTGATGTGAGTACTGTTAGCCATCCTGTAGATGTCTTTCTCTGAAAACCATGTTGACAACTCCTTGAAGGTACTCCTTTGGAAAGACTTATTACATGTCATTATCTAGCCCACAGTCGATCCTCAGCTAACCAGCAGATAGGCAGTGACTGACTTTCTGCTGACAGGGCTTTTACCATCAAATTTGCTACCAATAGTGCATGCAGATGTATATTCCTTGCAGTGTGAGAAAAGAAAAAATGTGAATAATACAAATCTGGAGTAAAATTTAAAGCTTAACCTCCTAATTTTGCCTCTTTTGTATATTTCAGCAACGCTGGCTATTGCCATCAATGCTATCAGGAAAGGATCTACAGCCAGGAGAATGAAGTTTTGGGATTATGGTGAGTGCAATTAAACAGCTTTGAAACTTTCATATTCACTATATTGCATGTTGTTGTGGAGTCAGGAGCGCACCCAGGTATTTGATAGTAAAGCTATTTCCTTTTGTTTTCTCAATTGAATTACGGGGGGTAATACATTTACGCGATGCTCTTCTCTCCTCCCTTTTCTTCCTCTTTCCCTTACTTCCTTTTTGCACTACTTGAACAATCAGGTAGGGGGTCTTCCCTCTTTGTTTACACTTTGTTTCTTGTAACAGACAATTGTCATGCTGGACGTTCAGAAATTGCACCAGTTTATAATAGTTAAAGTTTGTCAGTATTCTTTATGAGTTTCTTCATGGATTGGACACCAGAACAGTCACTGTTCCATCAGCTGACCATGCTGCAGTTGCTTGTAAGGTTTAGTGAGATGTGTGAGGTTGAGATTCTAGTTAGTGACGTGGTGCTCCCGTATTTTCCTCCCTGTAAAGTGATGAGAGTTCATGAGTAGGTTTTTGAAAAACCTACTCATGTGAGTTTATCTCTATCATAATAATGATGATAATAACAACAATAACAACAACAATAATAATAACTAGATTTTAATTCGTCATGCGGACGAATAAGGTGGTCTGTCCTTATTCTCGCCATCATGATCACTATTGCCATGTTCATGGAGATCAATATGATCTTCATGACGACAACGGAATGTTCATTATGGATGGAATACTTGTGAAAGACGGGAGATGATAAAGCACGGTGAAAAGGGTCTCTTTGATATATGAAAATACATGTGATATGAAAAAGGAATTATAATCTGTTTTATCTTGCTAACTTTTAACTTTCATACCTTTTAATTATCATAAAGGATCATGTACGAGGTGGAAAAAAGAAAAAAAAAAAAATCTTGTTCACCCCAGGACTCGAACCTGCGCCCCCGAGAACGCAAGTCAAGTGCGTTATCCATTGAGCCACGATATTCCCCATAGAGATTACACGTAAGCAAATTTGAGAATTGCAAATCCAATTTTGCAAGCGAAAAACGGGCATGATCCCGGCATCTGATCAAAAAATAGAGGGCACACTTCCGAAAGCTTAGAATCTCAGCTACATCATACTAAAAGCTCAGGGATAACTTAGAAGAAAAAATGGAGATATAGCTCACGAAATAGAGGAATGTAGAATCTAGTTTTGAGAAAAAGTCATGTCCCATAGAGATTACACGCAAAATGAGGAAAAATGACATGCCTCTTTTCATCGCTATTTTACGCCATGATGCGTTTTTCAAAAGGAAAATTTATGTGAGCTGAGGAGAAAGAATACATTCTGAACTACTTTATATCGAAATCTGGGTGAAAAACTATCAATATTTAAGGAGTTATGATCAAATTTGCATAAATTTGATGACGTCATTTTTGAAAAAAATAAAATTTTCAGTTTAGGCGCAATTTTGATGACGTCATGATATAATTGAGGGACAATGGTGACATGAAATCAAATTTACAACTCATACTCTATCGATATATGAAAAAAAAAATTGGGGTCAACGGACTATTTAAAGAGCTACAGTGAATTTTCAATAGACATGTTTTTGCCCATATATGGCCTGTAGTGAGAGCTCACGCGCACACGTGCTGCAAACTTTAACGGGTGTTAATTTCGTTATTAATGGTCGTAGAAGGTTGATCAAGGTATCAAATTGCTCAAAATTATATTATCAATGCAATGATATAAAAAAATGGTGTTTCTGCGTTGCGTTGAAGGCGTTACGCGCGGAAACGCGCGCGCATACGTGTGCGCGCGCAAATTTTTGAAATGCTTTAAGGACGTTCCACAGTTAAAATGAAGTCCATGTCATTTTCACCAAATTTCGCAGATAGTTACTTTGGTATCTATGCATTATAAAGATGCAAAAAATAACATAGGTTCATGTGCTTATTTTTTTTCTACGGATCTTCAAAGTCACCGTATTTGAATGAAATGCAATCTTGCGCAATCAAGAGAATTATGCCTCTCTTAGACCTCACGAATTCACCAAATTAGTTTAAATCATCTTTACTTAGTGAATACCGCATCAAACTTCATCAAATTCTCAAGATATATAACAAAGTATATACCAAAGTAAGAGAAGGTCTTTTAATTGGTAAAACTATATCTATTTGGAGTCAACAGCGCCCTCATTTGGCAAGGATGGTGCAAAAACTCGGAAAAAACAAATCTTCAAAGACGTGAATCTACTCAAAACTTTAGAAAATATTTTGTAAGCTGCACTTTTTTCAAAATCCATGTCATTTTTATCAAATTCGGCTAAATTGTAGAGGAATGCATATCGAAGGTGTAGCGAAGTTAAAAATATGAGGTCCATGTGCTCGTTTTTTAACTGTGAGTGTCCAAAGTGAGGCGAGTTGGCATTAAAATCGCCCAAAATGCGTCCAAAACGTGCAAAAGTCTAATAAATGCCGTCTAAAATGCGAATGGTTCCGTAGTTTTGCCCCAAAACATTCAAAATCCATGTCATTTTCATCATACTCTCCAGATTTGTAGAATAATGTATTCTTAAGACATTAAAATCTTAAAAATATGGGGTCCATGTGCTCGCTTTTAAACTTTGAGTGTCCAAAGTGATGCGAGTTGGCTTGAAAATCGCCTAAAAAGTGCCAAAAATATGCAAAAGTCTCTTAATACCCTCTAAAATGCAAATGGTTCCATATTTCGCTCCCAAACATTCAAAATCCATGTCATTTCCATCATACTCTCTAGATTTGTAGAGGAATATATTCTAAAAGCATTAAAATATTAAAAATATGGGGTCCATGTGCTCGTTTTTAAACTATCAGTGTCCAAAGTGCTGCGAGTTGGCTTGAATATATTGAAATCCACCTAAAATGCGCCGAAAACGTGCAAAAGTCTAATATCGTCTAAAAAGCGAATAGTTCCGTAGTTTTGCTCCAAAACATTAAAAATCCATGTCATTTCCATCATACTCTCTAGATTTGTAGAGGAATATATTCTAAAGACGTTAAAATATTAAAAATATGGGGTCCATATGCTCGTTTTTAAACTATCAGTGTCCAAAGTGTTGCGAGTTGGCTTGAAACAATCTATAATGCACCTAAAACGGGCAAAAGTCTAATACCATCCAAAATGTCCAAAATACGAATGGTTCATTAGTCCTGCTCCCAAACATTCAAAATCCATGTCATTTTCATCATTAACTTTAGATTTGTAGAGGAATATATTCTGAAGAAGTTAGGACATTTAAACTATGGGATCTATGTGCTTGTTTTCAAATTATCAGTGTCCAAAATATTGCGAGTTGGCTTGAAACAGCCCTAAATGCGCCGAAAACAAGTAAAAGTCTGATAATACCGTCCAAAATGTCTAATATATGAATGGTTCCGTAGTTCTGCTCCCAAACATTCAAAATCCATGTCATTTTTATCATACTCTCTAGATTTGTAGAGGAATATATTCTAAAGACGTCAAAATATTAAAATTATGGGGTCCATGTGCTCGTTTTTAAACTATCAGTGTCCAAACTGTTGCGAGTTGGCTTGAAACAATCTATAATGCGCCTAAAACGGGCAAAAGTCTAATACCATCCAAAATGTCAAAAATACGAATGGTTCATTAGTCCTGCTCCCAAACATTCAAAATCCATGTCATTTCCATCATACTCTCTAGATTTTTCGAGGAATATATTCTAAAGACGTCAAAATATTAAAATTATGGGGTCCATGTGCTCGTTTTTAAACTATCAGTGTCCAAAGTGTTGCAAGTTGGCTTGAAACAATCTATAATGCGCCTAAAACGGGCAAAAGTCTAATACCATCCAAAATGTCCAAAATACGAATGGTTCATTAGTCCTGCTCCCAAACATTCAAAATCCATGTCATTTCCATCATACTCTCTAGATTTTTCGAGGAATATATTCTAAAGACGTCAAAATATTAAAATTATGGGGTCCATGTGCTCGTTTTTAAACTATCAGTGTCCAAAGTGTTGCAAGTTGGCTTGAAACAATCTATAATGCGCCTAAAACGGGCAAAAGTCTAATACCATCCAAAATGTCCAAAATACGAATGGTTCATTAGTCCTGCTCCCAAACATTCAAAATCCATGTCATTTTCATCATACTCTCTAGATTTGTAGAGGAATATATTCTAAAGAAGTTAGGACATTTCAACTATGGGGTCTATGTGCTCGTTTTCAAATTATCAGTGTCCAAGATATTGCGAGTTGGCTTGAAACAGCCCAAAATGCGCCGAAAACAAGCAAAAGTCTGTTAATACCGTCTAAAAAGCGAGTGGTTCCGTAGTCTTGCTCCCAAACATTAAAAATCCATGTCATTTTCACCATACATTGCATATATATACTTTAGCACCTGAATATTCCAAATATGCAAAAATTCACATGGGTCCATGTGCTTGGTTTTTTGCTATAGAGCTTAAAGGTTAACCCAAAATGGATGATGTTCTTAAGAATTGCGCATCCAAAATAATATGGCATTTTTAGACCTCGCGAGATCGCAACATTGAGTTTAAAGCCCTATTACTCAGTCAAAATCCATGAAAATATCATTAAATTTTGCAATGTGATTAATAATTGTATCCGTAAGATGGATAATCTATCTATATTGCTGTCAATTGTTTGCTCATTTAAGTCTAACAACACTTTCAGTTCTTAGAAATTGCGGGAAAGATACTCAACCTCAAAAAATTCAAATTTTAATAACAAACTTGAGAAGTAAAAGAAATGCTGCACTTTATTCAAAATCCATGTCATTTTCACCAAACTTTGCAAAGTTGTAGAGGAAGGTATACCAAAGAGGTGCAAACATTAATAAATATGGGTTCATGTGTTTGTTTTTAAACTATCAGCAGTCTTATTAGAGCAAATTTGCTTTTCAAGACACCCAAAAACGCACCAAAAGCAGTATCTATGTGAGGAAAAATTCCGAACCACTTTTCCATTTATTGATACTCAAGGTCATATTCATCATAATTTGCAGCACTCAGAGAAACTATTTTGAAATTGTAGAGGAATAAAAAAAATGGTCCATGGAATAATTCCAGTTTATTAGCTTCATAAAATAACACATCAAATCTGCAGTTAGTGCAGATAACGAGAAAAATCAGTTCACATTATACCTAATCACAAGTTCGTCCATTGTGAGGTCAGCGCGCAGAGTGTAAAATATGCGCAGATCATGATGCGCACAAACATAACTGTGGAACGTCCTTAAATGACCTGAAACGTACTCTACTTTGGTCAAAAATTGATTTTGAGCATTTGGAAATTTTGACGCGCACGTACGCGCGCGTCGTGACCTTTAGGTGACCTTTGATGACATGACCTGATGACCCTTGACCTGAAGTTAATGTGATGTAAATATTGTTAATTTTTGATAATTGATAATGGAGATATGATTGATAATGTGATTTTACAAAATGGCGTCTAGATGACGTCATCATGACCTGATGACCTTGAAAAGCTTATTTTGGCGTTTCCATGACAGATGCTATTGATGACATGAAATGCAATGAAATTGACACAGTCAAATTTGAGATATCTTGGCGACAAATATGTAGCCATTAAAAATAAAGAAAAATAAAGAAAAATTTTAACGAAATTAATAGGTGATCTGTCAAAGACAGACCACCTAATAATAATGATTAGAATGATAAAAATAAAGGGTTACTGTATTTGGCCCTAACCCTAAGGTCTTATTGCGCTTATATCCACCTTGTTAGGTGCTCAAGGTACTCTATATTATGTTTCCAAATGTATACTAACTGGGATGGCGACATAACAGGCAAATAAAAAAGTATCCTCATTGGGTTGTTGTGGCACTCTGAAAATTCAAAGTTCTTCAAGAGTCCTGCTCCGACTAATCTATGGCTTTATTTAGGTTGTTGAACTAGTCATTCTTTGGAGTCAACGTCTTCTGAAGGAATCCATTCTTTTTATCTCTGGAACCGATCTCGAGGATAGATAAGTCAGTCTTCTCACTGGTTGTGGAAAGTCAAGCGCACTTGTCATTGACCAATGATTGTATGCTTACTGAACACTTCTCATTTGATTTCACTGAAGATTGAAGATCACGAATACGGTTCTCTATTCTAACCATTCTTTCTAACATCTCATCAAGCTACTTTTCATCAGCATTAGAGATTGCACGTAGAAAATCAGAATTTACGATAATCTCTGTTACCATTGCTGCAACAGCCTGTGATGCCATTGTTTATAGATCTACATTGTATCTAAATGTCTATGAATTAGAGCTCAGAATATTCAATCAGCTGCAGTTGATAAATAGTTTATAGTACAAACATGCAAATCTGATGAGAGCCGGCAAGAGTACTGGCTATATTACAGTTTCTCTAGTCTTATGACTATGTAGATTAATGAATATATCATTTACACGCATATGTTTTGTGTCAGTCCAAAGGCAAGATTACTGCATGAAGACAATAGGAGGGACTAGATAGTTATAAAATGAATGCTCAGTATTTGTAGCAACTAGTTCAGTATTTATTAAAAGTAACATGGTTTAGATCAGACGAAGATTACACTTGATAAAAAGGGTGAGAAACATAAACAAACGACAAGAGTCTTCAAGAATTTTTTGTGACCATAAACTTGTACTTTATTGTTCCTTTTGATTTTGTTTCACAGTTGGGAGAGCTAGACATCCTTGAGTCAATATGGTTATTTGTTGTGTTCATTTGTCATTATAGAAATGTAATTTAACAAATGGCATGGAATATATACATGTAGGATCAGTTTTAAACTCTATACTTAATTGTTTCTTTTGATTCCATTTGACAGTTTGGAAGTAGATAACTTTTTGTGTCACATGTATGCTCGTTTACACTGTATTTCATTTATAAAGCTCTTTTCTTGCTGTCTCTTCTGTCTTTGAACTATCATGTTACTTTCTATGTAGATGGAAATAAATGAATAAATGAAATGCATAACCAGCCAATCTAAAAATGAAATTTTACAAATGACATGGAATATATCAGGTTAATTTAAATATATACTCTTTTGATTCCATTTGACAGTTTGGAGGGCTAGGGATCCCAGTGTCAACGTGGTGTTCATGGAAGACACTGCGGCTGTTATTGGTGTGCTTATTGCTGGAAGCTGTATGGGCCTGACCTCGCTGACTGGGAACCCGATGTATGACTCGCTAGGAGCTATAGGAGTCGGGACTCTACTAGGTAAAGTAATTTTGATGCTATTGACCAATTATTAATTTAATTAAAAGGGGGTTCAAGTTTGAAAATATTTATGGAAGACACTGCAGCTGTCATTGTTGTGCTAATTGCTGGTAGCTGACCTCGCTGACAGGGAACCCAATGTATGACTCGCGGGACTTTACTCGGTAAAGTAATTCTTCAACCATTAATGTGTTGTCCAATGAATGATTGAATTAAAAAGCCCTTCAAGTTATAAAGCTATTAGTATCTCTCCACCATGAAAGCATTTAATGCTCCTCTAAAAGTGCCTCAAGTTTGCACTGTTTTAGACAAGCTAATTTTCATTTAGGTTCAAGATTCAGGATACCAATCCTTCCAATGCTTCCAGTGTTCTTGGCTTCAAATCTTCCCTTAAGACATACCTTTTTCCTCAATAATTAATTCCCTTTTTATGTTGAATATTGTAGTAATTATTGCAAATGTTGAATTGTTATTCCTACATTGTACGCGCTATGGTACGTTTTGTTTTTAGCGCCTCTAAATACCCATTATTATTATTATTATTATTATACCATATTGTAGGAAACCTACCTAATGCTTGGTTCATAAATCTTGTTATTATAACAACTTTGCAATAATAGCTAAAAGCTACTGAAATCCTTCAATCTGATTGTCTTAGAGAAATTTACATGTATTATCATGAATTGTGCCTAAATAATTGTAACAAATCTTTATGAAATGGGACCCTGTTCACCACTAGAGGGTGACAAATCCTTTGCCTTTTAAAGGACAAGTCCACCCCAACAAAAAGTTGATTTGAATAAAAAGAGAAAAATCTAACAAGCATAATACTGAAAATTTCATCAAAATCGGATGTAAAAAAAGGAATTTATGACATTTTAAAGTTTTGCTTAATTTCACAAAACAATTATATTCACATCCTGATCGGTATGCAAATGAGGAGACTGATGATGTCATCCACTCACTATTTCTTTTGTATTTCATTGTATGAAATATGAAATATTCTAATTTTCTCCTCATTGTCATGTGAAACATCGGGTATTTCCTCCATGAACATGTGGAAT
This sequence comes from Lytechinus pictus, assembly GCF_037042905.1. Classification (NCBI taxonomy): domain Eukaryota; kingdom Metazoa; phylum Echinodermata; class Echinoidea; order Temnopleuroida; family Toxopneustidae; genus Lytechinus; species Lytechinus pictus. The sequence goes on from NC_087249.1 coordinate 43,448,041, forward strand.
TAGCATTGTTAAATACTATATGGTTCAGTCAAGTTGGTCCTTATTGTCAAATCTGTAAAAAATGAAATATTGTATAAGTCTAACAATAAAAAACAAAAGAAATAGTGAGTGAGGGATATCATTGACTGTCTCATTTGCATGTCACCGAGTTGTGCATATCATTGTTTTGTGAAAATAAGCGAAACTTTGAAATGTCATAACTTTCTTATTTTTCATCCGATTTTGATGGTATTAATTATTCTGCATGATTTTATTGTACAAAAAGCAACAAAGCAACAGTTTAATAGTAACAATACATATGTTGTACATTGAATAACACATAACAAAAGAGATCCCAGAGCCCTGTTGCATAGATGTTATCATTATGGTAACTTTGCTGTCCAATGGTAACTATCATGGAATCCTTGATTCTGATTGGCTGCTGAGCATCGTTACCATTGGTAGTTACCATTGGATGGCAAAGTTACCATAATAGTAGCTGTTATGCAATAAGGCCCAGGACATTGTCATATTAGTGATGCAAGCAGGGCAGATTAACATAATGTAACATGCAACTTCAAAATTGATTTACATTTATCCATGATAATTAACCTACATTTCACGCTTATCATGTCATTGTCTCTGGTGCCATTTCAAACAGGTGCTGTATCTGGTTTCCTCATCTACACAAACACCATGGCCCTCACTGGCCGGTCAATCCCAGATGACCAGCTACTCAGACTCAGTGAGGTTATGGAGAATGATGTCATGATCAGGTCAGTAGAAATGCGTCATACGTCTTTATGATTCCATAAACCTAATAGTCCCAGGAGGACGTGATCTTCCCTTGATGATTTGCTTGATAAATCCTCCCTCCCTCCCCTTCTATTGTCATGCAGTTTTTGTCATGATCGTGAGATCCATGCCCCCCCCCACCCTGAACTTAGATGATCAGAAAATACCCTGGGACTGTTAGGGTTAAATTGAAGTATAATTTACACTATCCATTATTGCTAAGGATATTATAGAGTACTGAAGTATGATGTCATCAATTTTCACTTTTTGCGTTTCAGCATTTTTTATACCATATTTTGGCAGAGCGTGATGAAAACCCCCCACAACCCAAATGTGGTGGGAATCGGTCCATGGGGCTCCAAGATATGACCTCATGCCCCATTCAAGTCAATGTATTATTGGCCTGGTTCCATATGTTAGGAACCATGCCAATAATGCATTGACTTCAATGGGGCTAATTATGTATTCATGAGGTCATATCTCAGGCCCCCATGGACTGATTCTCACCAACTTTTAAAAGTTTTTCATCGTGCTCTACCAGAATATGGTATCTAAAACGCTGAAATAAAACAAAGTTTTTTGTGACGTCATCCTTTTGGTACTCTATTAGTATGTTCTCTCTATCATTTAAGTAGTATTTCTGTGTTTTCTTTCTCTTTTTCCCATCTGTTTCTTTTATGTTTTTTTCCCCCTCAGTCCCTTCAACTTTTTCTCCTTCTGCCGACCTCTTTGTATGCTTTTCTCTCTCCATAATATGGTGTGTGTGTGTGTGGGGGGGGGTTGGGGTTGGATGGGGGATATTTTGAAATTTGATAGCACAGGGGAGATATATATGCTGCAAAACTGGTCACAGTAATTTTCAAATAAATTAGATATTATTGCCTGCCATTTAATGTGTTTTTGTATAGAAGAAATTAGATTAACGAATCACAGATAGGTCACTAATAATGATAAAGATTACACGTTCTTTAGTCAAACCATCGTTCTTTTCCAATTCTTTCTATCCAGAGGAGTATATGATGTGAAGGCCACAGAATGGGTGTGAATACGATACGATTCAAAGCAGAGCTGGACATTGATGGTGTAGAACTCACTAGATCACACCTTTATTCATCTGAAAAAAGATCACACATCTTATATTCAAACCATCTTTCTTTTTCAATTCTTTCTATCCAGAGGAGTATATGATGTGAAGGCCACAGACATGGGTGTGAATACGATACGATTCAAGGCTGAGCTGGACATTGATGGCGCAGAGCTCACAAGGTCATACCTTGACACGCAGGACCTGGAAGTTCTTCTCAAGGTAAGAATACTTCCAAATTATCTGAATACTTAAAGGTCAAGTCCACCTCAGAAAAATGTTGATTTGAATCAATATAGAAAAATCAGACAAGCACAATGCTAAAAATTTCATCAAAATCGGATGTAAAATAAGAAAGTTATGACATTTCAAAGTTTCGCTTATTTTTAACAAAATAGTTATATGAACGAGCCAGTTACATCCAAATTAGAGAGTCGATGATGTCACTCACTCACTATTTCTTTTGTTTTTTATTGTTTGAATTATACAATATTTCAATTTTTACGAATTTGACGATTAGGACCTCATTGCCTGAACCACAAAATGTTAAAATAATGGAATTCTACGTGTTCAGGGAGGAATGAAACTTCATTTCATTAGACAATGACGAGAAAATCAAAATATTTCATATTTCATATAATAAAATACAAAAGAAATAGTGAGTGAGTGATGTCATCGGTTCCCTCATTTGCATACCGACCGGGATGCGCATATAACTGTTTTGTGAAATGAAGCGAAACTTTAAAATGTCATAACTTTCTTATTTTACATCCGATTTTGATGAAATTTTCAGTGTTATGCTTGTTGAATTTTTCTCTTTTTATTCAAATCAAGTTTTTGTTGGGGTGGACTTGTCCTTTAAGTCTCTTCTTCCTATACGTTCATTACAGGACTCATCCAGAGTCAGTCGGGTGTTGATTAGTAAAAATGATAATAATGGCTGGATTTAGAAAGTGCTTTTTGACAGAGGATACAAAGCGTTGCTATTATTTACCCCAGCTTTAGCTGTGCTGCCACATAGGCACTGAAGTATTCAAGGAATTTCTTCCTACCGGATACCCATTCACCTCACCTGGGTTGAGTGCACATGCAGCACAATGTGGGTAAATTTCTTGTTGAAGGAAAAGACGCCATGGCTGGGAATCGAACCCACGGCCCTCAGATTGAAAGACGAGGGTCATAACCACGAGACCACGACGCCCCCACACCTCAATGGAAAATTACTTTGTGATGTTCCTTTGTTCATTCTTCCTCATGGTTGAATTATATAATTATGTGTCGTAGAAAATGATATTATTATTGTTAAAATTCAACAAGTGCAAGTAATATTATTATTATTGTTAAAATTCAACAAGTGCATTTGTTGATGAGGAAGCATAGTGACAAAGCCGGTATGTTTGCCATTATCTTCAGAGAAACATAGCATTTTGAATCTATGGTACATTTGTGACATACAACCCCCAAACCACCAATAAGTCGCCAGGTAAGGTTCTCTGTAAATAGCCAAAATAGTAATTTAGTCTCCAAAAACCCAAAATTTAAAAAATAGCTTATCTGAAAGAGCGATTCTTCTTCTGTATACTGTGAAAATTTGAAGTCGTGAAGTTGAATAAAAGAAAAGATACAAGAGTTTCTTGGACGATACTTTTTCAGACTGCTTGGAAGTTTCACTGAGATCACACAGTATGCACATCTGATGCTTGAGTGAACCCCAAACTGTAAACCTTGTTTTCTCCTTGTTTTTTAAGCTCTTGCTGAATTTCCTCGGCATTCAATCAAGTACTTGTAATGGTTATTGTTGGTCAATTTTAACATATTATATATCATTTTAAAGCTTAGGAAGTGAATTTTTAAGCTCAATATTCATTTTGGTCGACTTATTGTTGGTTTTGGGGTGGCAGGTTACATTAATAATGTAAAAGCATTAATACATCACTCAGAGTAGTGAGTGGGCAATATTACTTTATTTGGAAGTAACATTATTGAGCGTTCACGCCGTACAACCCTCATTGCAGTTTTCTATACATTTGTGTATTCTTTTCGTTTTTTGTAAATGCATCTTTAAGTCAGCTCTGTCTTATGTTTAATTTAGTTGGGCAAGGTAAAACAGAAATTATACAGTATCAATAAAACAAGGGCTGCCTGGAGTAAAAAACTGAGTTTTTGTATGGAGTTAAAATTGACACTTGGCAAAACACACGTCGTTCTGATGTATTAAGAGCTATATAAAAGCGTATTATTATTATTAAAATTAGGACATATTATAAGTCAAATATGTGTGCATTCATTGCAGGAAGAACATTAATGTTACCACCATTGCCATAGTTCTAAAAAAAGAGCTTTTTATCCTAAAAATAACGAAGGTTCTTCTTACAAGTAGTAAATTCACCTTATCTTGAACCACATAATTCTTGCTGCAGGAAATCCAGAGCTTTCAGAACCTAGAGGATGTGGAGTCTTTCATGCTGAAGCACGGTGAGAGGATCATCGATCAGCTTGGTGCAGAGGTCGACAGGATAGAAAAACTTATCAAGGTACGGTCCAAGGATTGGTGGATGACTTACCGAAGTTTGAAGTCACTTAGTGTTGTTAAGAAATGTTCATTTTTAATTAAATTAATTGATCAGCTTGATGCAGAGGTCGACAGGATAGAAAAACTTATCAAGGTACGGTCCAAGGATTGGTAGATGGCTTTACAAGGTTTGAAGTCATTGACTATTGTGGAGATTTATTTTGTTTGAAAAAATTGTTATGATCCATCTGAGGAAAGATACAGGGGATATAGCAGTGAGGAAGTCTGATTGCTTCGTTCAAATAGTTATTTTAAGGTTTGAATAATGATAATAATGTTGCGTTTAATATTTTAGTAAAATATGATAGAAACTATGAAGAACATTAATTTGATTTATTAAGATACTTAATCATTCAAATTGTCATCCACTCAGTATTTGTAGTGTGTAATCTTAGAATAGTTTGGTAAGTCACTCTGTATTTGAACTGTGTATCCTATGAATATATAATCAGTTGGATTAGTTTTGATAGCATTTCTTTCTTTCCTCACAGGCAACAGACCCTGAGGTAAGGCATGTGGACCTTGAGATTCTCTAAGACCACGCCTCTGCAGGATGTTCCTCTTCTTTCATCGTGGCATCTCAAGACCATGACCAATGGATCTAGTTCTTGTTTCCTGTGAGTCTTGAGGAGTTCTGGTAAGATCACACTTCTTCAGAATGTTCCTCTTCCTTCATCGCACCCAAGGACTGTGACCAATGGATCTTCTAGTTTCCTGTGACTTGTGAGTCTTAAAGGATTTCTGGTAGGAACCCATGATAACGTGTCATTCTCTACTTTTATGTTTTTGATAAAAGTTGCATGAAAGAACTCGGACCAATGGATCTGCAAGTTCCTTCGATAAGTGAGTCTTCAGGAGTTCAGGTAGGAGTCAGTGACCACAAGTCAGGAATCACTTTTCTGTTTTTGATCAGATTTACATAGGTTGCCACACTGAGTCGATGTCCTCTCAGCAGGATCTTCCGATGGTCAGGATTATAGGTGTATGTCATATGTACAGTACCTGAGAAGCTGACTGGAATATAGCAATGTTGGTCCGTCCCCAGGTTAGTCCACAATAGCTGGTAGAAAGTTTTGTAGGAAGCGAGATGGAGGGGTGTGGTGCCACTTTATATCAGGCAGAACTCTGAATTGAGGCACTCGTAGTTGATTTTCGGGTTAATGCGCATGTAGATGACAGTTTGGGTTCACAAAGTAACTCACTGTTTTTTATCAATCCTAAGTGATATCTTTGTGAGGTAACTAGGGTTAAAAGAGCACCATCTTGTCCCTTGTTAAGAGTTTTTATATCGAGTGATTTACGGGATGATTGATAGAAATATGCAATATGGAGGGTTAGGCAAACTCTCTTTAATCGATTAGAAACACTGGTCATGTCAGGGGATGTGACAATCCCCAAGACGTTCCATTGGTATGCATTGTAGGTAAGAAATAAATGGATCGTGCTCCATCAAGGGAAAGGTCACATGTTGATAAGGATAGAGAATCACCTGTAGGAAGTCATCCATGAGAATACAGATTCAAAGCCTATCATTGCCAAACTGTGAAGATTTCAGACAGACATTCTTCAGGATGATTAATAACATAAGCGAGGTAAATGTTCTATGTTATTCAGTAGTTATCTTGTGCTTCCCTCCAAAATTGCTGCATCTCATGTTGGTTCCTACAGTGGCTGTTTGAGGCAATCAAAGTAATCAAGGTTGTCCGTGTAGCACTTGATAAATATGTTAATGTTGCCTGCACGATGAACATACATTTATCAATTAAAAATGCACATGCAAATGAATAGCATTTGCATTTAAAAAAAACACGAACATGATAATGATTATCACTCTTATAATTACACTGCAGCATAATTTCCAGCTTTCATTTGCATATTCAATAATTTTCAAAGTGTGGTGTTAATTTCTGGTGTTGGTGGTCTAAGGCTGATTTGTCACACAGCAGCAGGCCTGCAGTAGAGCTGGTGCCGGGACTAACCTCACAAGAGGTGTGTTACCTTCAATTTGTCATCTTAAAAAAAAAAAATTTGGGTTGAATATTGAAAATTATGGTGCAAACAATTTTGCCTTTGACTTTAACATACAGTGCGTCCCAAAAAAAACTATACACTTTTGAAATGGCTGCCAAATAAAAAGTATATCACTTTGGGGGGAAAGACTTATATATATGGAAAGCCGATAAAGTCGTCTTTCAAATGACACCAAAATGTTGGAAAACTATTCATGCTTGAGTGAGCACTACCTGCTTAAACAAAGGGTATGAAAATTAGGGTGGGCAGGAATTAGCCTTTCGGTTTCTTTCAGTTTTTGAGAGGCGAGTCCCTTGGAACTTGCAAACTGGAGGGTTTTCTGATGAATTGATGGTCATTCATTATCAATTTAAATTGTTAGAGCAAATTTCATGAATTATCAAATTGAAATTCCATGCATGAGTGAGCATGAATTGCAATCTTTAGTGAAGCATTTTAACTTTACAATGTGGGTCTCAGCAGTGTGTTCATTGGAGTCAGGAGAATAGGGGTAAGAAATGACTTCAGTGGGTGAAGTAAGCTGATGGGAAAAGGGTCAACAGAACGTTTAGCCTCCCTCCTACAGGTCCGTCCCTCCCCCCTCATGTTGAGATTGAGACTGATTGCTATTACATGTACGCATTAAGTGCAAAGCGGACTGTCAATTTGATAATAAATTCTGAAAATTAGATCATCAACTTTTATCTATCAATCATTCAATCAACAATCTGTTAGTAAATAAACTCAATCAATGTGATCAATCAAATATTCACCCTTTTCAATAAATTATCAATCAAACATTCAGCTTTTTCAATAAATCATTTCATAAATCATAATTAGTCAAGTTCTTAATAAATCATTCAATGGAAAAGAAAGACCCATCAACCATCAGTCACTTGGCATTTTAAGTTTTAAATACCAACCAAGAGAAAGAAAGGGGTGGAGGGCGGGGGTAAGTACATGACATGTAATTTGTAAGAGAACACAAAGAAGAATGCCCCTTTAACCCAGTCTTACCCTATCTCATCCCCTTGCATGTAACAGGTACCATCACATTACCCTGACTCTCACAAGCACACTTGCTAAGATCCACATAACAAACGAAAAATGCTACACTAAAATTACAATTCCTGTTTACTCATGCATTACATTTCAATTTAGTAACTCGTGAAATTTGCTTAAGAAACCAAAACTGACCTCCATTTATCAGTAATTTAGCATAACACCCTTAACATTGCAAGTTCCAAAGGACTCACCTCTAAAAAAAATGGAATTAAGGCTAATTCCTGCTCACCCTAGCAAAGGCTAGTCTCTCAGGAGGGGTGAAAGGGGTAGAGAGAGAGAGAGAGAGAGGGGGGGGGTTAAGTGTTCTGTTGACCCATATCCCGTTAACCTACTTCCCCCACCTAAGTCCTATCCCTATTCTGACTTCCATGAACACATTGCTGAGATCCACTTAAAAAGTGAAAAATTGTATTTCATGTTCACTCATACATTAAATTTCAATTTAATAATTCTTAAAATTTGCTCTAAAAACCTAAATTGATAATGCTTGATCATTGATTTATCAAAACATCCTCAACTTTGCAAGTTCCAAGGGACTCGCATCTCAAAAACTGAAAGAAATTGGAAGGCTAATTCCTGCCCACCCTAATTTTCATACCCTTTGTTTTAGTGGGCAGTGCTCGCTCAAGCATGAAAAGTTTTCCAACTTTTTGGTGTCATTTTAAAGTTGACTTTATAGGCTTCCATGTATGTAAGTGTTTTCCCCCAAAGTGATATATTTTTTATTTGGCAGCCATTTCAAAAGTGTATAGTTTTTTTTGGGACGCACTGTAGAATAAAGATCTGGTAAAATACTATTGAAATAATGGTACTCTGTTGAAAAAAAAAACTCTGGTTGAAAAATAACATGAGTTATCTCTGGTAAAATTGTGTATGCTATAGGTCCCAAGTGTTCAGTTATCACTGATTATAGTGGTATCGCTTATTTTAAACCCTTATCTGGTGATGGAGCTGTATAAGACACCTTGACTCCAACACCATTACAAACACCTTACTAGAAATCAGCAAAAGTCTCTCGGTCGTACAAATCTATAACCGGTACATGTATTCATATTCCCAATGGCTGAAGTCAAGTTGCCAGTGCATTGAAATATATATATTTGAGACAGAAAGTTATGATTATGATGCCCTGTCAGAACATGCATTTAATGAAATAATGTTGCAAAAAAATAAATGGGTAAAATGACCAGAAAAATGATGAATCCTATGGTACATGATGAGTCATATGGTACATGTATTACAATCTAACATTCATTCTTCAAGTTTTAATTTGTTATATGGTGCAGTCACATTTCCCCTACGGCGGCCGTACATGGAGTTGGAGACAGTCATTTTATTAATTTTTATTCTAACCACCTATATGGAGCGTTGCGGCCCATTGGATTAGTCTTCTGATTTTGAAACAGAGGGTCGTGGGTTCGAATCCCAGCCATGGCATAATTTCCTTCAGCATGAAATTTATCCACATTGTGCTGCACTCAACCCAGGTGAGGTGAATAGGTACCCGGTAGGAAAAATTCCTTGAATGCTTCAGCACTTAGGCAGCCCAGCTAAAGCCGGGCTAATAATAATAGCAGGGCCCGCTGGGAGAACAGTTTTCAGAACTGAAGGGGCTTCCCTGGGTAAATATGCCTATATTATTATTATATGTAGCTAGTACAAAAAATGTTACAACGGCTGTTTTCTACTAACCATACGGCCGTTGTAGAGCAAATGTGACTGAGGTATTACTTTTAGAGAACGTGACAATAATCTGTTTGAAGAAGCATACATATAGTAATAATGTAAAGTTTCATGATGGTTAAATCACTGAACTCACAATAATGCAATATTATGATTGTCGAGTTTGATTATACAGTATAAATGTGCAAATTTGCATTATTTGTGTGTAGAGATTCTATTTGTGAACTGAAATTCTTGGAAGCTATCCATTTGTTGTATTTGAAGTTTTTATTACTAGTTCTTCTGAGAGATAAACAAACTTTAATGTTTCAATGTCAATAAGGTTGTTTTTTGCATGCTCTAACATAGGTAAATTGACAAAGTAAAAGTGCAATTTATTTAGTGTCAGTCATTGATATTTAATTTTATTTCCCATTCTCACATTCTTTGTGTTAAAGCCTATCTAAAATCTTCTGTAAATGGTCTGTAATGTGAACTATACTCAAGTATCATCTAACACTTCAATCTTACAGAAGTGAATTTTTTTCCAGCTGTTAGAATTCAAGTTTGGCATTGTTTCATATCCATAGATAGCACCCTGTTCCAGTAATTTTCTTTATCTAAAAATATGATTTGAACACTTACTTTACCATTTTAGTAATTGGATACTAGAATGCTACAGACAAAGATTACATGTATATCCTGAATTTTTCAGTCCATTCCATGCTTGAGGACGGAGGTTTTATGAACAAGAAAACAGAAAATATGCAGATATTTAATTTAAAATGGGTAAATATGTGTAATAGAACACATTTGTATTTTTTATATCCTTCATGTCATAACCCTTTAAGGGCACTTACATCATATGATTTAGTAATGAATATGAAGAGTGAAATGTAGATGGGAGATTTACCAAACCATACAGATAGGCTTTAATGAATGAAAATTTCGCCTCAGTCCGACGAATTGACTGATCCAAAAAATGTTAGAGGCCCCCTCAAACTTTAGCCTTTGTGCCGCTGATAATTCAAGATCATGCTGGCTGGCTGAATCGAGAGGCTCCTATGTAAACATGTAATACCAATTATTTTAGTACTGATAATATACAAATAGCGAATAGGCATGATTGCGACGGTGCAAGATTTTGCATGAGGTGAAAAAAACGAGGCGTTGGTTGAGTTGAATAGAGCGTCTCTTTCACCGAATGTGAAATCTCGCATTATTGCACAAATAAGAATATTCGCTATTTGTGTTGTACAATGCCTCGGAAGTTAGCGAAAATATTAAAGAAAATATGAAAAAACAAAGAGTTTTTCCCTGCAGTAATCTATGAAAAGGGAGCTCAAATATTGGAAGCAAAATCCCACAAGCGCACATGACCTTGGGCAGCTTTGCGCATTTAGGCAGCAGGCTTATACGCGTATTGCACCTTCATTTTTATTGAGCGCAATGAATTAAATCGTATTGTGACGTCACCTCCTAAAGCCGTGCAACAGTACATTTTGGATGGTACGTCTTGTGTGCAACGGTACAAATGTTTGACATTCAGCCTCCCATTTGCTTGCGTACAGCAAGCTAAGTAGGCGTTGTACAAAATGTTCTGTTGTATATTTCATGTGATCTGCTATGAAGGAATGCCAAAGTCTGCATATCTGCACTACAATTATTCAGTATGGAATTGAAATATATGTGTAATGTGGTCCACCTGCCAGTCATAAGGATTGGTAGTAATATTCATAAGTTAATTAGGGTCAATATTCATAAGGGTCACCTCTCATAACGGTGGCTTGTCCCAATCAACGATGAGGGTCACTAGTCAAGCAAAACCACCTCGCTCGGCAGGTGTCAACACTCACTAAAAATTGAAAAAAGAAGCCAAAATCACAATGATTTCATGTACCATCTTCTCGTCTTTCTGTGAAATTATTCTTTCCGCCAAGCCCTGCATCTTCTTTCAATAGTTCCTGAGGTCAGCTCTCAAATCCTTGTGGAAGGAATCCGCTGTGAAATGATCGCTGCACACCACACTATTTCGGCTGTATTTGTAGGTTGCATAAGACAGACATTCCATTTTCCACATCTTTCTCTACTGATTTGGGGCCTGATATTGAAAAAAAACACATTTGCTTTACTTCTAGATGAGTCATTTATACATCCAATCGCCTGGTAGAGCACCATTTTCCTAGCTATTTACACGTGAGAGACTGCAAGGGAGAGCGAAAGATGGCCAAGGCACGTCGTTGAGCTGATCGCATGCTACATCACTTACTCGATACAATCAAGTAATTTCTTGCAATCATTTCTTATCCATTGCCTATAATTGGGGGCTAATTTTGGTTCTAAAAATCTATTTTTCTTGATTATCTGAAGTTGGATTGAGATGGGGATGGTTTCATTTTTTAAAAGGTATGTTTCACTTGTCATTTCCACCTCCAAAAAAAAAAAAAATCCTGGTGTGAACTTCCCCTCCAAGCTGCTTCAAATCTGTTTACACTAGGTGCAGTGACAACTTCATTGGCTATAGTAATCTTGATGTACATGTATTCTGATATCAAAATAATGTCTATGGCCCGTATTCTGAAGTCGGGTTTAACTTAAACTCAGGTTTAAAGTTGTGGTTGAAGTATGGATAGCCAATTGATACATAAATCACTAACAGTAGAGATTTCATATTTCAGTTCATTTGGCTCTCAAATCATTCATAATTGTCTAGGAAGTATAAATTTATGATTGTCTTCACCATCGATGTATCAGGAAAGAGCACAGTAAACATAAGAAACATACAACTTAATAACAAATTTGGACACTTTTGGCTCCCCATAATTTCAGCACAGAGTTAGACCACGGTCTAAGTTAAACCTGACTTCAGAATACGGGCCTATATCTCTCTGTGTTTCTGTCCTGGGTATAAACGATTTTTGTGTCCGTGTCATCTGGTATGACCTCCAGTTTCTGCTTCTAGCTTTGGTTTAATGATGGATCATGATTATTCAAGTGTTTTTATGTTTCTGTCATGTCCCCTGAACTCTTCTGTATGCCAGGGATGGGAATTTCAGCAATTTTAGTCTTTGTGGACAAGGAAGCTTCTTCAACTCATGGACTTATCTTGTTGCCCTTCTTTGATCATGCACTATAGCATGCATATGCTTTACCTGAATGAGGTTCCAAACAGCATGAGCATATTCATGTTGTGGACAGACTAGTGATTTATATTTATAAGAGTGCAAATTATCTTTGTCTAAATAGACAAAAGTTTGCCTGATCTAAACCAATAGTGTGGTGAATGCAAACTCTACATAGAGTACTCTTCATAATCTCTCCAAAAAGCATACTTTTGATTGAGGAAAAAGTGAGTTTAATCGGCAGCTATGAATGGCAGATTTGAAGTATGGAATTACAATTAAATAAATTCAAAAGAAACTTAATCAGATTTTTTTTTTGCATAGCTTGCAAGGAAATGCTCTTGATGCATGGAAAACTTACTAGCTGCATTAGTCTTGCAAATACTAATGAGCCTTTTGTTTGTTTGTTTGTTTTATTTTTCACCATGCATCACAAAAATATACTGACAGAATATAGTGTAACATTGATAATGAATACAAAGTAGGAACTAAGCATAAACAAAATATGTTTGAAGCACAGAGTCCCTTAAATAACATCATAGTTAAGAAATTTGTTTGAACTAAAATATGGCTCCAAATAAGAATTCATGAAAACAAAACCTGAATTAAAATAAAAACTAAAATAATGCCCCTATAGTATGTTAATATGATATAGACATAATTTGCATCTTGAATAAAATTCAAACAAATCATCATTGACCTCAATTATGAAAACTGAAAAGTACTTGGAAAAAATATAATTTACAGTATTCTGAGAGAAATTAATCCTTCATATTCTTCTTGAATGATGAAATATTGTTACAAATTTGTGTATATAAAGGTAATGAATTCCAAATGTTAGGTCCAACATGTCTTATAGATCTATGGGCTAAGGCACTCCCGGGGTGAACTGAAGGCCAGGGGAAGTAAAGACATTCTTTAGAACCGCATACACATTTACACCTTTAGCTTGATCAACACCATAAAAAAGTAGGTTTGATTTACTGTTATGAATTTCTAGAGAGAGGACTTTGATTGCCAAGGACTTCACCATTTCCTGAGTAGAATCTATCTCTTCTGGTAGCTTCTTCGACTCTATTTCTCTTATTTTCCCTGCATTGAAGTAGTCGCGCTCTCTATGTCAGAGAACCTTTGATTGATAGCAGCCAAGTCATGAGAGATTTTATCAAGCTTAGAGGAAAAAAAGATGAATTAAACTCTGAGATGTTGTGATAGATGTCAGCGAGTGTGATCTTCTGGGGTGGATTACCGCTGGGGTCTTCCGATGGGTCATCAGTTCCTCCGACTGCCCCGGGAGCCGTCTCTTTGTTTAGATTGTCCAGTTCCTTTCTTTTTCTGAGCTTCAGCAAGTGCCTCTTTTTCAGGTGTGTCGGTGGGAAAGGCGCAGTGACCTCTCTTCCTCCCTTTATTGGATGGTGTTCTCGGTGGCGCTTTCGGCAGTGGTCGAACTGAATGGGGCGCAATACAGAACAATCAGTTAAAGGCAAATCCTGTTGTTGATGTCCACCCACTGTGTCGCTTGTAGTTGCTCCATTGTTGTTCCTTTGTTCTTCCCCTGAAGGTCCTGGTAGGTCTTCATCAGCTGATGAACTTGCACTGGAGCCTGCAGTATCAGTGTCAGGTGTCTTCATATTCTCAGGACACTCCCTGTCGGTTGTGGACGATGGGGCAAATTCATGCTCTTTTAAGGTCAAGTCCACCTCAGAAAAAAGTTGATTTGAATAAATTGAGAAAAATCAAACATGAATAACGCTGAAAACTTCATCAAAATCGGATGTAAAATAAGAAAGTTATGACATTTTAAAGTTCCGCTTATTTTTCACAAAACATCTATGCTCAACTCAGTGATATGCAAATGAGAGAGTCAATGATGTCACTCACTCCCTATTTCTTTTGTTTTTTATTGTTTGAATTATACAATATTTCAATTTTTACGAATTTGACAATTAGGACCCCCTTGCTTGAACCACAAAATGTTAAAATAATGGAATTCCATTTGTTCAGGGAGGAATGAAACTTTGTTTCACATGACAGTGACGAGAAAATCAAAATATTTCATATTTCATAAAATAAAATACAAAAGAAATAGTGAGTGGGTGATGTCATTGGTTCCCTCATTTGCATACCGAACAGGATGTGCATAGAACTGTTTTGTGAAATTAAGAGAAACTTTAAAATGTCATAACTTTCTTATTTTACATCCGATTTTGATGAAATTTACAGTGTTGTGCTTGTTGGATTTTTCTCCTTTTATTCAAATCAGCTTTTTGTCGGGGTGGACTTGTCCTTTAAAGATATCTCTGTTGAATGGTGTGATTCCGGTCCTGATGAAGCCTTTGACGATGTTTGAAGGAGTATTTGCTTTCAGTAAAGCCTCTTTTGCTATGCTTGGCAAGTCACAGGTGCACATTGTCTTTCCAGGGTGATTCTTCATCCATGCATCTTGACAAGAGTTGACATACTTCTTGAGAGGACCGTAGACACTCCTGTCCAGCGGTTGTAACTTGTGAGACGTGTGAGGCGGAAATGACAAAAGAACAACCCCATTCTCCTTGGAGAGATTATTTACTTTCCACTGAGAGGTGTGATGAATGGTTGTCTAGAAGCAGAAGCACTGGGTGTTCTTTCGAAGGCTTCACTTGTTTGATGAAATGCGTAATGAAGAGAACAAACTCTGTGTCCTTCATCCAGCCAGATGGATTTGCAGCCCCGATGCATCCAATCGGATCATCTCGGATAAAATGATCCTTGAAGTGGACACGTGGAAATATCAGTGGAGGTACGACATTTCCGGTCGCACTCACTGCCTGACATAGGGTGACTAGTGTTCCCCGCTCACCTGACGTGACAGCACCTACTTGCTTGGTTCCTTTGGGTGATACAACCTTACATGGCTTTTGGACGGTAGTAAGGCCTGTCTCATCTACATTCCAGATGTTGGATGGTTCAAACTTGTACTTATCTAATACACTGGCCAATTTGTCAAGAGACTGTTTCACATTGTGTTTGTTGAAGCTAGAAACTCTAGCCAAACTTGTTGCTTGTGCACTGTACGTACCCAAAAGATTCCCAATTATGTGCCAGTTGAAGATAGCCTTGGACATCACTTTCCTAACACAGTCCTTTAGTTGCTCATCACATCTGTACTGAAAGTGCAATCCCAGATCTTGAATATTCCTCTACAGGCTACTGGAGAAGTGGAAGTTACACCATAAGGCCTGATTTAAGGAAATCAGATCTTGAATTTTCCCCTACAGGCTACTGCAGAAGTGGAAGTAGGACCCAATGAGGCCTGGTTTAAGAAAATCTGCTCTTATCACTTGCATATTTACTGAAGGTACAACCCGAGATCCTGAATTTTCTGTGAAGACTACTAAGGAAATGAAAGTAGCATCGATAACAATAAGACTTAGCTGTAATTGCTTGCATCAGTGCTGTTCAAAGTCTTTTAGTGGTACCTGTAAGACCTGGTTTTAGAAAATGCAGCGCTAATCGCTTGCATCATTTCAGCTTCAAAGTCTGTAGATTGCGTCTGTACTGTGCTTGTAATCCTAGGTCCTGTATTTTCCTGTACAGGCTACTGCAGAATTGAAAGTGTTACGCGTTGGGCCTTGTTTCAGTATATTCATACCTTTATCGCTTGCATCAATGTGGCTTCAAAGTCTGTAATTAGCACCTGAGAGGCCTACATTCAATTCTTTATTTCATTTCCATGCAAACATAATAAAAATCATATATCAGATACAAGTTTGATACATGTTGGTTGAGGAAATTCAGCCCAAATTTCGTTTTAATCAATGCAGCCTCAAAGTCAGTAAGGGTCTGTCTTGGAGTGAGCCTTCTGTTACTGCTAGTATGCCATCCTTGAGAGATTGCAACAACACTTCATAGTGTTCTTGTGTCTTTCCTTCCAATAGTGCAAACTGCCATACCTACATTTAGGAAATTCAGCCCTAATTGCTTTCATCAATGTAGCCTCAAAGTCAGTAAGGGTCTGTCTCGGAGTGAGCCTTCTCCCTGTTACTGCTAGTATGCCATTCTTCAAAGATTGCAGCATTACTTCATACTGTGCTTGGGTCCTTTCCTTCCAATAGTGCCAACTGCCATACCTACATTTAGGAAATTCAGCCCTGATTGCTTTCATCAATGCAGTTTCAAAGTCTTTCAGGGTCTGTCTTGGAGTGAGCGTTCTCCCTGTTACTGTTAGTACGCCATTCTTCAAAGATTGCAGCATCACTTCATACTGTGCTTGGGTCCTTTCCCTCCAAAAGTGCCAGCTGCCATACCTACGTTGGCATCTGTTTGTCTCTGAAGGCAATGGCCCGTATTCTGAAGTCAGGTTTAACTTAGATCACGGTCTAACTCTGTGCTAAAATTATGGGGAGCCAGAAATCCAAAAAAATATGTTTATATTGTATATTTCTTATGTTTACCATTTCGTTTCATTTTGCTTTCATGACGAAGAAAAATACTTCAGCTACTATTCCCAGACAATTATGAACAATTTGGGTGTCAAATGTGTTAATAAATTAAATGTGTATTGTAAGGGATTTGTGCTCCAATTGGCTCTCCATACTTAAACCACAACTTTAAACCAGGGTTTAATTTAAACCTGAGTTCAGAATACCGGCCAATAGGTTTATCAGCACTCAAGAACTGTTTGCTTTCTGTGATCACACCTCTTATCCAAAAATCTCACTCTTTAAATTTATTTTGATCCATGCCCTCTCTCACTAGTATCCTCCATTTGCCTCGGTCAGCAGAAGAGGCTTCCCACTTTGATGGGTTGCTGTCACAAGCCTTCATATCACATACATCTTTAAAGCGAAGGACAGGTGTTCCAACAGCCCCTGTTCCAGAAGCCAGTTTGCCATACACAATGTCTTTTGGCATGTAGGGTCATCTATTCCACTCACATGACTGCACTCTAAGACATTGTTGCATGAGGAGAGGGAAGATAGCGATCATACCTGTTTTCTTGAGGATGTCTTTATTTGTTTGGGATGCGAACCTGCCATTCGATTCCCAGAATTTGCCTTAGGCAGCGTAGAAGGAAGGAGTTCAGACGGCGCTCTTGGCGTGCATACATGTATATGAAGTCCATGACTTACCGCCATAAAGTAGAGTACTGAGAACATAGGCTTGGTAGATTTTCCTTTTCGTGTTGATGGTTGGCAGAGTGTTCTCCCAGGTACCCTTGGAGAGTCTAGCCATCATTGTTGATACCTCGCTGATGCTGTTATTGAGCTCAATTGAGCTCAGAAGTATGTATGTGTGCTTGTGTCTTTCGTTCCATTAGTACCAACTACCATACCCGATGATAACGATTAAATAAACACTTTGTATATAGCACAGACATGCATGTGTGCCATTTTAATATACTTTTGATATATAATAATAAATCAAAGTAAAACACAATTGATTGTGCCATTCCTAATGATAACAATAAAATATATTTATATGCAGCACAAACATTCATCATTCTATTAAATACCGTTATAGAGTAACAAAGTGATGATGTTAGCATTTTGCATTTCAGCATTTTTTATACCATATTTTGGTAGCGCATGACGAAAAACCCCACTACCAAAATTTGGTGAGAATTGGTCCATGGGGCCCTGAGATATGACCTCATGAATACATAATTAGCCCCATTGAAGTCAATGTATTCATGAGGTCGTATCTCAGGGCCCCATGGACCAATTCTCACCAAATTATGGATATGGGGGTTTTTAATCATGATCTACCAGAATATGGTATGAAAAATGCTGAAATGCAAAAGTGAATATTGATGACGTCACACTTCGGTACTCTATCGTACGTGCTGATTAATCAAAGTAAACACAAGTGCTTGCATGTTTTTGTTAATGTGCTAGATTGCAGAATATGTTGTTATTTTATGCTCTATCAATTCGTCCATCTTTCATTTAGGCCGAGCGACCATTTTATCCTGGCGACCCTTTTCTCGCATGACTAGCAACCCTTTCCTCCTATTATGACTAGTGATCCTCTTCTGTTATGACTGGTGACCCTCTAATATTTTATCAAGCGCCCATCCTGTACTATTATGACGAGCGACCCTCTTCAACTATTATTACTAGCCACCATCTTCTGATGCTAGAAAAATCAGCCATTTTCACAACATTTTCAACTAGCTGTCAAAACAAACGAGGAACTTATGTTTGTTTTGCCGTAATAATAAAGTACTACTGGGTAGTAACGTAAAAAAATGTACAACCTACAAAAATATGTCGTCCATGGGTGAATTAGAGGTGAAAAATTTTCACCTTTAATTCACCCATAATCAAACATTTTCAATTGGTAATCAGTTTTTCACATGACTACCCACTATTACTTTATCATTGAAAAAAAATGTTATTGCTCAAGCATTCAGCTAAGAGACAAAATTGTTTTGCCGAGATGTCCTGTACGACACGTATGGAATCACCCTATTATGGCAGGCAGCCCTTTTTATTTTTTACTTGTAGACTGGCAACCCTCTTACTTGATTATGACTAGCGACCCTCGTGGATTATGACAAGCCACCCTTGTGAATAGTGACCCGTTTGAATATAACAACTAGTGATCCTTATGATTAGTGGTTTTACTGTTATTTTCTCACAGTTTCAACCTTTCAAAATGGATATTGTTAACTTTGAAATATGCAGCTTTAAGATGTGAAATGCTTTAATTAATACGTGAAGGAACTTTGCTTTAATCTTGATGATTAATCGTTTCTTGTGAGTGATTCATGAAGAAGATGTTGATATTTCAATTAAAACAGTATATTGCCAAGCAATTATTTGAGCCTTCCTGTCTTTGTGTTAAATTTGCATTCTTCGTGTTATGATTAATCCACGAAATTTTGTGAAATTATCAAAGCTGAAGTCTTGATTTACATAAGGAAGCAAAAAATAAAGAGTAAATTGTCAGTAAAGATTTATTTTTCTTACACATTGAGGCAAGAAAGTTGTGATTTTGTAAGTTAATTTTTTTTTGTATCAAGTTATTAAGAATCTTTTAATAGTTATCACACCATCTGCTCAAAGTTGATGATCATGATGATTGTGATCAATTTAATGATGATGAACATCATGATGATGATGATAGTGGATAGTGATGATGATGATGATGGTCATGAACATGATTGTGATCAATATGATGATGATGATGACGAACATGATGATGATGATGATGATTATTGTGATCAATATAATGATTATGATAATGAACATGATGATGATGGCGATTTGATGATGAAGTTGATGATTTATAAATGATCAGGATGATCAGGATGATGGTGGTGGTGGTGATGACGAAAGGGGCTTCAAATCCGGAGATTATGGCCCGTATTCTGAACTCAGGTTTAAATTAAACCCTGGATTAAAGATTTGGTTAAAGAATGGAGAGGCAATTGGGGCGCACAAATCCTTAAAGGTCAAGTCCACCCCAGAAAAATATTGATTTGAATAAATAGAGAAAAATGAAACAAGCATTATGCTGAAAATTTCATCAAAATCGGACGTAAAATAAGAAAGTTATGACATTTTAAAATTTCGCTTATTTTTCACGAAAGAGTGATATGCACAACTCAGTGACATGCAAATGAGACAGTCGATGATGTCCCTCACTATTTTTTTAGTTTTTTATTGTTTGAATTATACAATATTTCATTTTTTACAGATTTGACAATAAGGACCAACTTGACTGAACTATATAATATTAAACAATGCCAATTCCACATGCTCAGGGAGGAATTAATTGTTTTGTCACTTGACAATGAAGAGAAAATGAGAATATTTCATATTGCATATAACAAAATACAAAAGAAATAGTGAGTGGATGACGTCATCAGTCTCCTCATTTGCATACCGACAAGGATGTGTATATAACTGTTTTGTGAAATTAAGCAAAACTTTAAAATGTCATAACTTTCTTATTTTACATCCGATTTTGATGAAATTTTCAGTGTTATGCTTGTTGGATTTTTCTCTTTTTATTTTAATCAACTTTTTGTTGGGGTGGACTTCTCCTTTAACATTACACATCCAATTTATTAACCCATTTGACACTCAAATTGTTCATAATTGCCCGGTAATGATAACTGAAGTATTTTTCTTCATTAAATGAAAGCAAAATGAAGTAGTAAACATAAACATAATTTATTAAATTTTGGCTCCCCATAATTTTAGCAGAGTCAGACCGTGGTCTAAGTTAAACCCGACTTCAGAATACAGGCCAATGTGTCTTGAATAAAAAAAATTATACTCTTTATCATTCTTTAGGTAATGAGGGGGGGGGGGGCTTTGGCGACGATAAGGAGAGCGAAGTTAACTCTTTTGAAAATATGTTTTGAAATAATACATCAAAGGTTTCCTTTCATTTTGACTATTTTTCAATTTCTCCATTTTTTTTTCATTTCATACCCCATTATACTCCTATTCTTTTTACGATCTTCATCTATAAATTCTTTCTTCAACTTTTAGATTCCATTTATCTATGTCACAAAGCAATCAATTCCTCTCCTTAGTAGAGGCCTAATTTGAATGCTGTTCAATATGCTATAATTTGAGGGCTTCTGATTTCAGAATGAGTTATATAGGTATTAGCATTGCTGTTCCTGAAATTATTTAGTATGATATTTATCCAACCGCTCATTATATCCCTCTTTGAAATAATATAAGGATACTCTTTTCCCGCAAAAATTTCCCGCAAAATTTACATTTTCATCTTAATATTCGCTTCCTTTTATTAGATTTTTTTATTTAATTTCCAATTATTAGTTTGATTGTAATTAATTTCAAGTGACTTGACTAATGAGAAAAGCGTAGTAAAAGTGATACTAACAAACAAACAAGCAACAACAACGATAATAATAATGCATGATGATGCCGGTGATGATGATGATGATGATATGATGATGATGATAACAATGATAATAATAATGATAATTTGGTATTATCATTAGTGATTTATATTTTATTTAAACGTCATTGACGGAGGCAATCACCATGAATCTAACAAAACGACGAATGAAGTCCACCCGCAATAGGCTAATGTTAATATCCACTGGGGCGAAACAAAAACTAGCGCACAATGGTGGGAAATTTGAAAAGCTGATGCAGCCGTGAACACACAACGACATGCGTTTGAAGGAATACTAGTAATGATGTCCGAACATAATTTAAACGGTGGATATATGTCATCAAATAACTACACACTGGACATGTTTTCTTTTCCTGATCTTCCTACTGCATACATCAGAAGAAAGTCGTGATTTCAAGCATTAGTTTGGTGATTACGAGGTATGTCAAAGAGTGTTAGAATTTAAGCCTTGGTTTTTAAAATTGGCTCAAAGAAATAGACGTTTGCCAACGTACCTAGTCAAAGCAAAGTGGTCAGTGTTTGCCAATATTAATTGAATGTGCAGGCCTGTATGTCAGTTACACCTCAGGAAACGATCAATTTTAGAAAGTCATTTGGGAAACTTTACAAGCGAAGTTTCATCAATTTTTAGTACAAAATGTTAGGACATATTATAAAGAACAAGATAGAAGATGATTACAACTATTGAATTCATATTTTTAGTGTAATCCAAAGACAAAAAAGAAGGCTTCAAAAATATAAAGTGTCCGGACACCCGACCCCCATCCTACAGCCTCGTTTTCAAGACACAAAGGAAAGGCACGACTCCTGTCGGAAGAGATATTTTGTAAATATGAAGCCGATATTGTAAATTTATATGTAGATGAAGAATTTTCGGCAGTGAAAGTGTATTTCTTCTTGCAAATGAAATATGCATTCAGGGGCTTGGTTCCATACACTCACACTAGTACGAGTTTAGTATATATATATACTAACCTCGTACACCGAACCGTGTTTGACCGGCTTGATTTCGAAGTAGTCGGCAAACATCGCTTCATTGCTGAAGAATGATAATAAGGTATCATTTCTTTTTAATTAAAGCATACCCTTCTGCTTCATTCTTCATCATCATAATAATCATCACCATCATTATCATTATCACCATCATCATCATCATCAACATCACCATGATCATCATCATCATCATCATAATCATCACCATTATCATGATCATCATCACGATCATCACCATGATCATCATGATGATCATCATCATGATAATCATCACCATTATCATGATTATCATCATGATCATCACCATGATCATCATGATCATTATCACCATCATCATCATCATCATCACCATTATCATGATCATCATGCACGCATTCACTTTTTCATTACCACCATCAACATCCTTATCCCCTTTTTCACAAACATTTCCCATTGGTGAACATGTATTTCCATTAATCTGTTTCATATTATATCCATTTAGCTTTTTTGTGATAATAATGCCCTCGATCATAATGACAGTCCTTCTTTTGCAATTATTAATCGGACAATTTATAAAGAAATCTGACTACAAATGTTATTATTTTGCTTCTTGAGTTTGAAATCTTACCCATGTCCCCGAAAAAGATTCATAATGCTAAAGGAAAGTCAGAAGTAAAGCTGTATTTGATTATATATATACATATATATATATATACACACACACACATATATATATATAATGTATATATATATATATATATATATATATATATAATAAACATGGATATAGGCCAAACACAGTTAACACTGATTTTTTGAAAATATTTTTTTAGGTGTTAGTGTATCAGCCAAACTTGCTGGGTTTATAATCGTATTATAAATGGCAATTGTCTTCTGTGTTATTACTGATGCTTGAAAATGTTTGTGCTGTATTTTCGTACAAAGCCCAAGCTTGAAAACCGTACCATTTTCAGTGTGGTCAATGTCATTATTGAAAATAATATGTAGCATTTATTCATAGACAAGCAAACACAGTGAGACAAGGTAGAAAACAATTTAGTGGAAGTATTTTATTATTGCAGTTCTCTGAAAAGGAGGAAATACAAGGATGGATACAGAATACTGTCTTCATTCAGGTGCTCTTCAATTATGTCATTTATAATGAAGTGAGTACTAGTTTTATTTTCTGATTTGTAAGTACTTTACAAACATTAATCACTCTATTCAAAGACACCTTACCAAAATATGAGAGCTCGATCCGTCTTTCACACTTGAGTTTCAAACGTTTTTTTTTTAATTCATAATCCTCACACGAAATCATGGAGTAAATCATGAAGAGAATGGGGATTACAGGAACACCACTATCAATTATTTTAGTGGATTCATACCGGGATACCTGCCGAGAGAAGCATTAACGTTTTGGGGGGAGGTGCCTATGTGAAACATGACAAATAAGAGAACTATCTATCCATGTCTTGAAAGTGGTGACACGACATTAGCTCTTGCGACTATTGCTCCGGGCTTAATTTCGTCTAAAATAAGATGTATTAGGGTTGGGGTTGCGATAGGGTTTTATGTTAGATTTATAGGGTATAGTGTTGGACACAGGGTTGAAGTTGGCCATTCCATTAGTGTGTGGAATTCACAGCAGAGCAATTGTCGCCGGAGGAAATGTCATGAAACCGTTCCGATCAAACGCAATTTCATGTACGAAAAGATTGGTTGCAAATGGGTATGCTAAATAACACATGCATTCAGCCATGCTCATGATTGGCAATCAACATTTAGCGATTGATTGCAAACATTCGTGTTATGGGGCTCTGGGTTTTACTAATTACGCGCATCGTCTTCACATGTACTTTTAATATAAGGGTTCCAATCAATTGCTAAATGAAAATTTCCAATCATGAGCATTCATGAATGCATGCGCTTTTTAGCATACCCATTTGCAATCAATCTTAATCGTATGAAATTGCGTTTGATCAGAACACCTTGTGGTACAGGTAGCAGTGGGTAACATTCAACAGAAAAACACATAGCAAGATTATGATTCAATTTTTAAAAGTCTTATCCAATCCATTGAGAGCAAATTTGAAACAACAAGAAATATGGGTACGGTATGGCATCGCAACTCCACATGATTCCATGAGACAATGTCCTGATCTGTTTACGAAGTCATGGGGTTATGGAAATGATAAAATATTCATATTATATTCTGATCCAGATTAAAGAAGTGAACTTCAAAAAAGTGGGCCGATTGATGTATGCAAATAATGTTTTCACAAATTACATGCATGAGCAAGGATGGATCGAATGTGGGCGATCATTGCCCCCAATTCTTAGTACCTCATATTTTACTCTATAATTTGGGTTATCATAAACCTGAAGACACAAAGGGACATTCATCCTGAGAAAATAAGGAAACTTAAATTTGACGCATTCGTAGCAAAAATACAAAAGTTATGTTAGATTCCTTACAAATTGGATAAGATGACAAATTGACACAGCATGAGAGTCATTATCAATGAAAAATTGGAAAGTAAGAATCTAAAATTATTTTGCCAAATTAATGAGCAAACCATTTGCCGTTTTGATAGAGAAGGGAGAATCTTTACAAATTATTATTTGTATGCCGTGCCCTCTAGCCCTGTAAAATTTTGCCGGATTCACGTTTTCTTGTCGTCTTTCCAAACCTCTGTCATATAGTGATGGTCCGTCCGTATTTCCGAGTTCGTCCGTATACGTCCCGTTGTTTGTTCTAGCGACATATCAACTTCAAACGTCGTTCAAGTACATTGTATGAATATGCGAGTGATGATGATCTGATTCGGTTTAGGTATCAATGTCAATGTAACAAAGGTCGAAATATTTTGTATGAGCATACACATCAAAATAATCCGAAGATATAATAACAGATGTATGCATATTATAGCAACAATGGCCTGAATCCCGTTGCATAAAAGTTACTATTATGTTAACTTTGCCATGCAGTAGTAAGTAACTACCGTGGTAACGATGATCAACAGATAATAACAATCAAGGATTCCATGGAAGTTACCATTGGACGATGCAAAATTTACCACAAAATAATGGTAACTTTTATGCAACGGGCCCCATTTTGGGAACAGAACGTCAAACTGTACGTCAATGGTCACAGGTGACCTGAAATTTTATTTCAATTTCTCGCGGTAACTTAAGAACAACTATATAGGAACCAACTTCAGACATGGAACTTATGCATTTTTGAGGGACGATTTAAATTTTGGGGTAACAATGCCAAAGGTCAGATTACTGTTAGTTAAACAACGTACCAACTTCTGAATAGATTTTCGGGCATAGGTCAAAGAAGTTGATTTTTTGCAAAGGAAAATTGAGACTTTCTGCGTCGTATGTCACAATTGGTCACAAAAGCATAGTTGGAGACTGATGAACAACGCTCACAGATAAAGCCCCCCCCCCCCACTATTAAACAAATAACAAGTCGTCGTTTGTGATTTAATTTTATATTTTGATCAATACAGATTGAAAAATAAGTCGTCGTCGATGGTAGGAGTCATATCGAATGATCACAATTGTGAGATTGGAAATGGTCAGTAAACTCTCATCTATTCGACACACTTCCTAAGTCGATTTAATCATTGATCAATCAGTTGCTTTGCAAGGCACATTGATGAGTGAATGATTCATTTGGATTATTGGTCGGTCGGGTAATTGTGTCAACTGCTAGATTAGACAACTATAAAAATACTAGCATTGGCGGTTGCTTGGTTGGTCAGTTTGTAACGTATCCAGTCAGTCTTGTCGACATTTCATTTTGGTCAGACACGTCAGGTAGTTGGATATAATACTGTCAGTAAGTTCGGTTATAGTAGGGTGTT
The DNA here is from genome assembly GCF_037042905.1 of Lytechinus pictus. Taxonomy (NCBI): domain Eukaryota; kingdom Metazoa; phylum Echinodermata; class Echinoidea; order Temnopleuroida; family Toxopneustidae; genus Lytechinus; species Lytechinus pictus. The sequence continues at coordinate 43,474,066 of NC_087249.1, forward strand.
GGTCGGTTAAAATTCAGATCCGAGGTTAGTTGTTTCGTCGGTTGTTAGGCTATAACTGGCTGCCGAGTTGGGTGTAAACCGGTCGAAATATGAATTCCTTATAAGTTGTTCAGTCGGTTGGTATATAGGCTAACGGAAAGGGTGTTAAAATTTGGATCCGATGTCACTTTTTCAGATAGTTGATGAGCTAACCGGCTGCCGAGTTGAATGGATTGTCAGAAGTTCGGTAGATCAGGTTCCTGATTATCCACAGATTGGGAAGTTAGTCGGTCGATCGTAAATTGGGTATGGTTGGTCATCCATTAGGGCGTCAGATCTGTAGTCATTGGTCGAGTAACTGAGTAGCCAAATTAACATACGTTTGAGCATCGGGTAGTCGGTTAGTAAGTAGCTACTTCCGTTGAATAGTCGATTGTCCAAAGAGGGAGTTCTCCAAAGCATCACACAAGCGATGTGTTGATTGAATTCGTGTACCCAAGTCTGTATAATCATCCACAAATATCAATAACTCCTTATCGTACAAGTCACTGTTTTGTCCTCGTCTCCTCCTTCTTCTGCTGATACTTTAATTCGATGGGTATCCTTGTCCATGTTCTGCCTACTTAAACCCGGTCGTCAAATTAAAGAATTCCGTAGTCAACGGGTTTAATATTTTTTTTTAAAAGAAATTCCGTCCGTCTTAGTTATATCACGGTCGTCCATTTTTATCTCACTTCAATTGTCATAGGCCACAAAAGATGAGAATAAAAATGGCTGATGATGGGATATTTTGTCTGACACAAAATACTGTTTTGACTAATGTTTTATGAATGCATGGATTCGCAAGCAGTGGCGGACTGTTTGCATATTTTTCTCCATGGAAAACTACATTCTGTTCGCCAGTCACTAACCAAAACTCAACATTCAACAAGTTTTCAATGCCAAATTGTAGACTGCCCAAGTACACAGATACACTATGCTGGCTAAGTTGTCAACTTTTAGTCACCAGTCAGGATGAAAAAAAAGTATTATTTTCATTTCGTCAGAAAAAGAAGAATCATCATAATTTGACAGGGTTCTGGGAACTATAAAAGGAAATGTGCCACCTATATAGTAAAATAATACAGTGATTACCTAAGTCAAGTAGGTAGGTAGGTAAGTAAAGTAACTAAGTAAGTAAGTAAGAAAGTAAGTAAGTAATCAAGCAAGTAAGTAAGTAAGTAAGTAAGAAGTGAGTAAGTGAGTGATTGAGTGATTGGCTGACCGATTAAGTAAGTAATTTAGAAGGTAAGTGATTGAATGATCGATTGAGTGAGCGAGTGAGTGAGTAATTAAGTAAATAGGTCGTAAGTATAGTAAGTGTCTTGTCTTTAGTACTTGGTAATTTGTAAGTAAAACAAAATAAGTGAGCAAGTACTTAGTTAAGTAAAATTAAGTAAAAATAATGTCAAGTCAGGGAGTATAAATCTATTACAAATAAATACTTTAGTGAGTACGTAATTTTGAAAATAGGAATATATTTAAATGGATTCAGAATTAAACTCACAGTGGATTGGTCAATCTTCGCTTCGGGTTTTCAATTAATTGTTTTCTTTGTACGTGTCGCTGGAGTATAGTAAGCAAATCAACAGTACTATGTCAGCTTTAACAGGAAATTAGACTACACAGTAAAAAAAGCCGTTAATGCTGTTAACTATGTACTTGACAGTAGCTGTTTATTATTTTTTTTTATTCAATCTTGAATAAACTAAGCACCGTTGTTAAAAAAATTTGAATACTTGTTTTAACTGTGAAACAATTACTGTCAAGTTCATAAAGAAAAGTGCGTTGTATGAAAAATCTAAAACATCAATTTTACTGAGATAGTGTGTTAGGTATAAGGCATATTATACAAAATTATAGATGTAAAAATAATGATTCTTGTTCAGGGTAAAAGTCTGGGCCCCGTCTTACAAAGAGTTGCAATTGATTGAATCAACCAAAACTATGGAAAGCCAGCAATGTCAACATCTAAAATGCATGTTTTTTCCAAAATATTTTGAATATGTATTTTGTATATTCATACATCCATGGTTTTCTTGAAAATTCAGGGTGCTTCTTTTTGTTTACAAAGGACATTTTTCAAATTTTCTTGTACAAAATAAAATGACAATGCTGGATTTCCATAGAATTGCAATTGATCGGATCAATCGTAACTCTTTGTAAAGCGGGGCCCTGATTTCTTCATCAATTACCAGAATAGGTAGAGGCATGTCTGTCATTGGTCAGTTGGTATAGGGCAATTGTATCTTCATAATGATGACTCAGGTTCAGGGCCCTGGGAACAATTTTTTGACTGGGGTGCTGATGTAAATTTGACAGGCAAAAAAGGAAGATTCACTTTAAAATGAAGGTCATTTTCATCCCGAGAAATTTGACAAGCAAAAAAGAAAAATAAATAAAAGGGTTTCTGTACAAAATTAAGGTCATTTTAGGTTACGTTTCTCATTTTTTTTTGCTGTCTATGGAAAACAATACACACAGCACCCCCAGCACCCCCGCTTCCAAAGGACATGCTCAGGTTCGAAGACAAGTCGATCCCCTATGGCAAGTTTATGTTGTTAATAAAGAGGTCTAGATGAGTGGTGTCTGGATGTGTACCGTTAAAAATCCATGCTACTGTGGCATTCAATTCGAAGAAATTGACCAGAATAGTAAGTTGTAGTGGTCGTTCAGTCCCTGAACAGCGTTACAAGAAGACATGAAGCAAATAGCAGAAGTCTTGGAATTGATTGTATTACAATATAAATTACAATATTAAGGTTTGAATCGTCACGATCAAAGGGTTTTACGTACATTATAATATAGTCTCTAAGAACCTGAAAGTTTCATTAGTTCGTTTACTATATAGTCAACCTGACATAGTCTTAATGTATCTTGAAGTGAACGTGAACAGATCTAGGCAGAATGACAGATCGTCATAATTTCCAAGTGTTTTTAAGTTGTCGAGTGTTAGTCAGAACGGCGACCAGCGCAAAATTTCACAACGGCGATTATTAGCGAACCACTTTATAAAGCTTGTAGGCCGGGAAATATCTAGTTGTTACTCATAATCATCGTCAGGTCGGGTCGGGTCTTCATTTCGCTTCGCCTCCAGGGTCTTGTGAAAAGAATGTTTGGTGGGCTTTGCGGTTAGGGTATATAGAACAATTCAGAATAGACAATTTGACGATGTAAATTACAACTTGATTTGGAACACTTATGGATCGCTTGGATAACTGATCGATCGATTTGCAACTGAAAAGATTATTAAGAAAAAGTTTCGGCTGTTCTTTGAGAAATTTTGAGAAAACTAGTGTAATATCACAAGGTTTGTTAATTAAACAAAGTACTCGAGTGATTTACATTAATTAATACAAAATTATCGTTTCTACATCAGTTGAAGGTTGGCGGTTATTTGAGATTTTGAATTCAATGTCATGATAGACATATCAAGACATATTTCGATAAGACCAGGGGCAAATTAAAGGTAAGTGATAGTACATTATAGATTCATGTGCCCATATCATTCATGAATTGCAGTATAAAAATATCCTCTCCTCGATTTTAGATTAAAAATGGCATCAAAAGCCATTTGTTTCTGTAAAATGTAATATATCATAATATCAATATACATGTTTGCAAAATTTATGTCAACATATTGAAACATTGCAGTACAAAAACGAAATAATATCACCGGTTCCATAAAGGTGAAGTACTTTGACATTTAAGAAGAAAGTCATTGCAAAGAATCGCTGTACATCATACGTAGTAAATCATGTTGGCTTTGCCATTTAATTGCAATAGTCGAAGTTGAAGGTCTTGCATTTCGGTGATGAGTGTCCTTTCGTCAAAGTTCAGGTCTTCCTTGTCCGCAGCTTCTGACGTACTGGGAATATCCTTATTGCTAGCGCGGTTAGCCGCGCTGCTGGTGCGGCGAAACGCGAGAGCCGACGTTTCGTCTGCGTCCTCCTGATCGTTATTCTCGATCTCGGTCTCATCCTCCTCATCCACGTCGTTTGTTCTCATTCCTTTACTATCGCTTAGCAAACCAACACCGCCATCGCTAATCGCCCTGAGTTTATAAGACAAACTTTCGCTGCTTCCCGCACTACTCGTCCCGCGCAAGGTACCGTAGCAGCGTTCTATAACCGTACTCTTCTCCGTATCCAAATCCGGACAGATATCCGAATTGGTTTCGTCGGTGTCAGTACTAAACTTCGCCATGAGCGGCGTATGCGTGAAACTGTTCTCCTTCCCCAGCGCTTTGAAAGGCAACACTGATGTCCTCCTCCGGGTTTCGGTTTTACCCGGTCTCTCTTCGCTCCGTCCACCAACACCAACCGAAGTCAGATTTTGATTCACTATCCGTTTGTATTCCTGTTCGAATCGGTTAACCGCACACGATTCTTGATTGTCGATAGGAGTCTCTGGTAAATGAAGCAGCATTTGTAATTCATGTTCCTTCCCTGACGGATCAAGGTCAAATTCACTAAGATGGCCTAGTCGGTATTGCTCCTCACGTTCGAGCATGCGCAGTATACCTTCCAGCTCCGCTATTTTGGAATCAAGCTGCAAATATTAAATATAAATAATGCACTTTTTTATATATGAAATAATTTTGTAATCTGTGTATACCGACAAATACTATACACGAGAGACGTTGTTAAGAACCTGACATGTAATTTCTGGGTTGAAGGGGGAGGGGGGTGGGGCCATTCTTCTAAAAATAAAAGTTTCTTTTGGTAGGCCTATTTACTTTTATTCATAGCCATCATGTAAATCTCAAAACCCTTTGTGGAAAGTAAGAACGTTCAACTTTCTAATTAAGCTCAAGCGTGGGGACTATAAAGGGGGAGTTCGACACGTGAGGATGCTTTCAGAAATTCCAGGAGTTGTACATCACCTACAAAGGAATCGCGTTTCGTTATCTATTTATGCATTTTTTTCGAAGATCGCATAATCGTCAATGACATTTAATGAAATTTTCTACAAAGTAAAGTCGAATAATATTGTTGCTGCCATCACTTACCTTTCTCTTTTCTCTTCTGAATGCACGTATATGAATTTCAGCTCGATAGATGCTTTCCTTTAGCTCTGTCGTTTCGTCCATCACAAAGCGACGGGTTCGACCCTTGACTTCTAGCCCAACCGACCTGGTGACAGGGTCGCTGCTAACACTTATTCTTATTGCATGAAGCTACAAATGAGGAAAAATATTAAAATTGTTTGATAAGGATTAAATAAAAAATGGCGATACTTTACAAACGCCAGTAGACCACCTTTAAATCATCATAAACCATATTCTTGACATTCTATGAAACACTCTGTGATTCCTAGTTTTTGTTTTGCAATATCTTTCCTCACATTTTGCATAAACATCCTTAAAACTTTCCCTACACTTTTCACTGACCCATTAAAACTCTTAACTAGGCATAGTACTATTTATTCGTATATTTCGCTTTTGGTAACAGTACTAACATTAGCATGTTGAGAGTTAAGGTATGCACGTGAAAACGACTTAACAATCCCTTAAATTAACATCACATCTATTAGTTTTATCAAGGTCTCAACATTACTCAAACTAATCATTACCTTTGGTACAAAAAGTAGACACAACGTGGCAGTGGTAGTAATACAGATACAGAGAGATACAAGCATGAACGACATCGTCCGATGATTGCCCTGGATGACCCAGTTATTGACCACGACAGCGAGTACGCTCATGATGACGACGTTGTAAACACAGACAGCTATATAGTGTGAATCGTTGAGGGCGGGTATCTTCACCTTCCGCGTCTCCCAAGCGAGGAAGACGCCGAAGAGAAGTAAAAGACCCTTGTAGGCGTAGAGAGCCACCAGCCATTTGCTCTGGTGAAACGACGTGCATTCTTCGATGACCGGCACGTACGCCCGTGTGCCGTCGTCAGAAACCTGTGAGATAAAAGCAAACGGAAATAGGGTAAGAATTTTGAATATATTTCATTTGTTACCTTTGCAAAGTACAGTTATAACTCTTCATGAGTTCCAAGGAAGTCCAATATCCTAGAAGGTTATAACAGTTTTGTCTCGTCCTCCACAGTCGTACTTTTGATGGCTGATGCAAATATTTTTTCCACTGAAATAATACACCTAATTCTTATAAAAAACCCATAATTATTGAAAAGAAATTAAAGTGTTTATAGTGAAAAAAGTAATGGGAAGGAGAAAGTAAGTAAAGTAAAAAGTGAATTATTGGGGAGTAAATATATATCAAAGATGTACAAAAAGAAGAGTAAAAACTTAAGACTTGGAGAGTAAAGAGTAAGTAAAGTAAGAAGTAGGCTATGGGAAATCAAAAAGTAAACAAAATATATATTGGGAAGCAAAACCTAAGATTATCTAGAAGTAAAGATCGTCAAGAACTTTATGGAGAGATGTCAATTTTATTTTATAATTTGAACATAACCAAAAACATGGATGAAGTTAGCCATTCATACTCACCTCGACATTTAAGCGTTTTTCTTGTCGATACATGGGGTCAAGTATTACCCATAATGCAATGAGAATGACGTCAAGTAATAGTAGAACCCCTATCATGAGAAATAAAGTTGATTCGTGCAGCATCTGAAAGAAAAACCATAGCAGAAATAGTTAACGTCGGCGTTGAAATATTTGCACAAGTGAATTCATTTCTACAATGTCAAAATCAAGCGAGATCGTTTAGCATTGATCACACGACTGAAATGAATACACCGTTTTAATGAAAAGTATTCCCAAGAAATGTAGTCGCAATTTGTAAATCAACCATAGATAACGTGGAAATTTTGCATTTAATGTGGCACGTCTTATTCCAGCCACCACCTTAATCGCGATCTAGCCTATCCGAGTTATAACTAGTGGTGATCAGTAACATCATTTAAAAATTGTCAGATTTGGATAATGAAAATATCATCTATGACAGCGACTTCTGATTTCACACACAGCAAAAACTCCGGTGTTGATTTAACACCAGCCCGGAAGCTATATAATGTCCACACCAGAGAAGTATTGAAACAGCACCAGTTGGAATCAAACCGATGCTGTTTTGATACTAATTGGTGTTGTTTAAACACCTATCTGGTGTTAGACCTAAAGGAAACTGGTGTTGTTTAACACTTCTCTGGTGTGGACACATATAGATACCGGGCTGGTGTTAAATCAACACCAGGGTTTTTGCAGTGCATTGTTTCTTTGGACATTATACGTTAATCGATATCGAGGTCATACAATTGACTGTGTCCCATTTCCGATGTCCATGTAGGTCATATCATACATTAACGAAATCAAAATTGATGCTCGAGATTAACCCGATTTCCATCCAGACAGAATTATCTCGGCCCTGCATCTCTGGCGGTAAATAATGTGTCCTAATTGAATGTGAGAATGCCATCCAGTGGGATGATTATACTAATGGGTGCATTGTCTGAAAGGAGAAACATTTGAATGAGTAAAGTGAGATTGAGGTCTACGCATATTATTTGCATTTACATTTTAGTGGCAATCAGTGATCCATTTATGTTTTTTTTACTCCAGTAGTTTCGATTTTATATAGTCCAATATCATTCCAAATATAATAACAGTGAGAAAAACAATACATCAACATTGTTCAAGAGCGGTAGTTTATTTTCACAGCTTGGAAGGGGAGAGGTGTTAGACTAATTCTTCATGGACTGGTGAGTCACTCACTGCACGTCACCCCGAAAAAAAACGAAGTGAAATCAATTAAACGCGAAGGAGTTTTGTGACCAAGCTGGACAATTTTTAAAGAGGGAAAGTTGCCATTTTGATTATGTAACACGGTGCCATGGACAAGATTTTCTTTCAGGCAACCAGATGCAGGGATTCAATAACCAATGATAGAAATCAGTACAATGCACGATGGTTTTTTTTTTCATTTTTTTTAAATATCTCTCTAATTGTTGTTCTCAAGAAGGCAATGAAATAATTTTGTGAGAGTGATAACATTTTGAAAAATAACTCTGATAATATCCTGATACGATTTTACAGTATTACAATCAATTACTTTCCATCAGGTATGCTTCCCTCCAACTTTGTAATCTTCGATTAGGAATTCAAGATAATATTCTCTAAGCTCAAATCATAGATCATTTCGACAATCATTATCTGTGAGTATATAGGGTGAATAATATACAACAAGAAACAACAAGAAATATTATGATCAATATACATGTTGTCTAGTATTATGATCTGACTAGTAAGGGAATACCCCTCAATGAGGCAAAACAAAAAAGAAAAAAAGTGGATTATAATTTAGTTTTCTTCACCATAGGCCTACGTGGTCGGCGACCCTTGGCCCTGTTTTATATAATGTATGAAAATTGTGTTATTAAAACTAGCACGGAATTTATTGGGTGTTGGCGATCCTACATACTGAAAGGATGATTTATGTGCTTTCATAAGTGTACTTTGTGTTTCCTATATCTGTTTAATAATTAGGTGCGTCTCCATTGGAAATAAGCCATCTCGGCTTTCACGGGCTATGGATCTCTTGGGAGAACTGAGCCATGATATCAATGTCTCTGAATAAAGTTTTTTCCATCTGTATCTTTCGGTTAGAATTCTGTCAAGGAATTCTGATACTTTTGGATTTGCAGGTCCGATCAATGAATGAAAGAATGAATGAATGAATGAATGAATGAATGAATGAATGAATGAATGAATGAATGAATGAATCAATCAATCAATTCAACCAACCAAATAACCGGGGTAAAGCCGGGGTAATAATAATAGCAGGGCCCGCTGAGAGAACAGTTTTCGGAACTGAAGTGGCTACCCTGGGTAAATATGCCGTTATTGTTATTATTATCATTATTATTATTATTATAACCAATCAATAAAACTTCATGATCGTGAATCAACTGCTATTTGCTCTGATGGTTTATCGGGCCCATTAGGAAGTGAAATTCGAGGTTTTGCATTTTATTAGAATACAACTTACTTTTCGTTTGATGACTCTACTAGTAGCATGTGTAATGATGTGATAAACTCGATAGGTTTTGACAAACATCGATCCGAACGCCATGGAGAATCCCACTGCTAAGAACGATGTACGAATCTAGAAAACATATATAGAAGAGAAAGTGAATAATAAACATTTTCATTAAAAAAAGTTACATTTGACATGAGCAAAATTATTGTATGGATTCAAAGACATTGCAAAAACAAAGGCAGCGATGTAATGGAATAGAGTAAAAAAGATACAAAACAAAATGTTAAGATTTAGGTGGACGTAATGCGCTTCCACATTAAGATGTTGACATGGTCAAACGAAGTAATCTCGTCAGCTATTGGCTGATTGGGGTAAAAAAAACAACGATTGCTTACCCCTACAGTTCTTGTATACCCAGAATAGTATAATGAATATTCTTCATTATTTATGTAACTTTTATTTTCATAATTCATTTTTCTTTCTGTAATAATATACTATTTTTATCATCAATGAATAATGAGAGAAAAACAAAAAGAAACAACAACACAGGCGAACAAAAATTGATGAAACATGTCATCAGCAAACACTGAAAAAACAAACCAGTCAAAAATGACTAGTTAATAGGGTCAGCTGGGTACAACTGTTATTCTAGTCACATTTGACTATTTTCTAGTCGTATTTTGCTAGGACAGAGTTATTTCTGACTAGAATATATGTCAGAAATGTGATAATCATTGATTGTCATATCAGTTGCACCCAGCTGACTACTGGTCTAGTCAATTTGACTGATTTGTTTTAAGAGTGTAGGAGGCGTACTTCTCAATGTTCTCCAAAATGATATTTGGAATAAGAAACAAAACAATATTTTCAAAATCATGGAAAGCATGATTTTTTAATGATATATTTTTCATAACAATGTTTTATTTAATGAGGACGCGTGGACGCAAGTATTCCAACATGATGTACGCGGATCTCTATAATCCTAATAATTCTTTATTGGTAAAGTGGTTTTACAAGACTCAGTTTAATACACAACGCTAGAAGCTGTATATCAACAGATCAGTGATGCACACATTTATTAAGAGCATTATTATCTTTCTTATTTTTTTTTATTGTTCATCTTTCTTGTCAACAGTAATTATGTATTTCTTTGTTTGTAATAATGAATATTAATAAAACACATGAACAATAAGAGTATTTTCAACTTGGAAAAGTATTCTGAAAATTATATATTTTTTTAAATCCCTGTATGACATTATACTCTTTTTTCCATGTGGTAAGAGAGGAAAAATTATATGAAATCAAGAATTGGGAGACGGAAAATAAACATTTTTTTAGATTATGAAACTGATTTGTACTGGCTGAAAGCAAATTGATCAAAGCAAGAAGTATCCCCTCCCTCACCTATACCGTCCGGAGCCGCGGGAGTCGAAACCAGACAATTTAGGCTGCATATTCAGACCACTTTCCTTGAGTGAAGGCATTGCCCCGCACACTAAAACTTGTGTGGAGGCGCAGGAACATTCCGAGCCCCCATCCCATAAAAGGGTAAACAGAACAAGCTAATTAAGGAGTAACAATGGCTTGTCCCTCCAATCTGGTAGTCTGCAAGCACAGACTAATATTCGACACTTAATAACAATGATATATAGTATTTATGAGGCGCCAATTATCTAGTTTCCTATTCAATGGCGCACTATATAATATATTACCCCGGCTGTAGCTCCATCAGCTGCTAATAAAGGCGTTTGGTGCATTTGAGGAATTAATCCTGCCTGGTACCTATTCACCTCACCTGGGTTGAGTGCTGCACAATGAATGGAAAACACCAAGATTCGAACCCACGTCCCTCTCATTGAAAGATGAGAGTCGTGACCACTAAACCAAAACGCCCCGCTTGAACTAAAACCATTGCTAGAGTGACTCCACAAACTCTCTTGTCTGTGTCAAATAATTAGAAATTATAGCCAGCCACAGTACATAGTGAATCTAGTCTCACTACTTCAGACTCTGCCATTATGCACTATGCAAATTGTTAAAACCAAAGGGTCTGTGCCTGCAGACTACCAATCTTGTGTGCACCCAGTATGTGGACAGCGCCACTGTACTTACGGTGCAGAGTGGCGCGAAGACAACATCAGATACTTTATCTCCATCCAATCCCATCATCAGAATCGCTGAGTAGACCGCTATACAGCCAACTACCAGGATGTTATTCAGGTTGGGACTTGAGAGTTTGATGTACCTGGGGCGATGCGCCAAGAAAAGAACAACAAAAATGATATGAAACTGCGTAAAATATAAAAATGAATTAAACACAATCTTGCATAATTTTATGCAGTAGAAATTACCATTATCATCTTGATCATTATTATTATTATCATCATTATCATTATTGTTATTATTATTATCATAATTATTATTACTATTACCATTCTTATTGTTACTATCATTATCATCATTATTAATACTATTGATATTAATATTACTCTAAAAATTGCTATCATTTACACCATTTTTTGTAGTCATTTACTAATTTTATATATTCATTCATTAATTCATTTATTTAATCATTCATTTATTCAATTCAATTCATTTATTTATTTATTTATTTCAGATGTAACAACATAAAACGTTAAATGTTAAAAATTAATTAATTTATCTATCCCATTCATTTTCTAAATATTTATTATTTCATTATAAATCCTTTCATTTAGTATTATTATTTCTTCTTTTTTTGGAGGGGGGGGGGTTCTTTGCAAACAGTCCAGAGTATATCTACACTATTTCAATAACTGATGGGGAAAACCGAATATACCTACTTTGTTTTTCTGTATTTGACATTGAATGCTAAGAAGAGAAGGGCGAGGATGATCCCCAGCACAGTTAGGACGGACATCGATAGGAAAGCTGCTGAATCAATCCTAATCGGCTTATCGAGAACGATTAGATGATCAACAGGTATGAATCCCCCTGGAAGAAAAAAAGATAAATAAATATTAGAATCAATGGTCAAAATATATATTGTATACTTATACTGTATACTTTTATTTCTGTAATTGCTATTGTAAGTAATTTCGAATATTGTATAATTGTATTTCTGTAAATAGCATTGCGAGTCCTCACAGGTCTGAAATGAGCTATACAAGAGTGGAAAGAAATTCCACCAAAACCATTTAACTGGGCGTTGTGGCGTGCGCCTGTAATCCAAGCTATGTGGGGGAAGTTACCAATTGATGCAGAGGTTCGAGCCCTGGTCACGTCTTACGGATGGTGACCTTAAAGGTCGGTCCATGACGTAAATAATCATATCCGATTGATACACGTCTGACAAAACTCAAATACACACACACACATGAATATTGATTACGCCGCTACTGTGACCTTGGCGTTTAACTTGTCACAGTCACAAATTAAGACTACATCCTCATACTACACACAAAAAAAGGTTCGTCCATATACTTCGACAAGTTCGTCTACTAACCAGTTGGCCTAATTGTAATTCAACCCATACATCTGTCCATTTCGTCTAATTTCTAGTTATGCTATACCCATTTCCTAGTGGTGTAATGAGGAAAAAATGAAGGGGTCAGACATGGCGTATTGGGCAAACCTTGTAAAACGTTGCGAACGAGCAAAGTGAGGGAGCAACATGTGTTGACATATTTTTAAAAACAGAAATAAAATTTTGTGATAGATTTTTACACAATACTCTGAATAAAAAATCTGAAGTCATCCTTCTGCACTCCCCCCTTTTCTCTTTTTTTTCTTGGAAAATTGGGGGGGGGGTGTCTGTACACCAATTCCATTTCCTCTAATATCCAATTTGTTCACAACTATCTATTTTAGATAAACTAGTTGTGCATCTAATTTGTAATCAAATGTGCAAAATATTTAGTAGAAAACAGAAGAGGAAATTAAACGATCTGGCCATAAGACTCATTAATGATATTTATACTGAGTGGATACTAGACCAAGTGTAGAGTAGACCAAATGGTACTTAGACCAAATTGGGAGTAGACCAAATGGGCTTAGCCGATACGATTTTAGAATATCTGGAAAGAAGACAAACTGCTTGTACACGAAGAGAAATGTTCATCTGATCACTGTTATGATCTCCCTCGATGTACACACTGCTATCTTCAGAAGATATAAAGTTACTTTTTTCATTTTTTTCTTTAATTTGACCTCATTTACGAATCAATTTTCCCGGGAAAATACGTCACATGGCTGGACAAGATTCAATCTATTCATCAACACTTAGTCAAAAAGTTGACATAGTAAGAAATAATTAGAATATAACGGAAGTGGAAATTATACCATCTTGGCATTAGACTGAACGACTGAATGGTATAACTAAACTACATTGATAGTAGACCAAAATGGGTTTAGCCGATGAGGTATTAGACTCTCTGGAAAAAAGACAACTGTTTGATGACAAAGTTCAAATTCATCTGATCAGCGTTATAATCTCTCACGATGCTTGCTTTTTATTACACTCTGTTATCTTCAGAAGATATGGACTTACTACATGATCATTATTTGATCTTATTCACAAAGTCAATTTTCCTGGAAAAAAGGAGTAACGGGGCGGGACAAGATGACATATCATTCCTTAACACTATTTCAACAAGTTCAACGAAAATGCTTAGATGATCAATTTGACAAATTACAAAATAATTAGTGGACAACGGACGTGGAAAGTAGACCATTTTGACATAAAATTTGAAGACCAAATGGTATAATTAAACTAAACTGATAGTAGACCAAAATGGGTTTAGCTGATGTGGACTATTATAGACTCTTTCGGAAGTATATCAACTACTTGTACACCAAGTTAATGATCAATTTTCCACGATGCACACTGCTATCTTCAGAAGATATGAAGTTACTTTTTTTATTTGATCTCATTCACGAACAAATTAGTCATAAGGCTTAACAAGATATTTATTCCTCAACACTGATTCAACAAGTTCAACAAATCTTCCTATATGCTTAGGATATATATGAATAAAATTTTAGTTTGACAAAGTGAAAAGTAATTAGAAGATGACGGAAATGTAAATTATACCATCTTGGCCTAAGATTTAACGACTAAATTGTATGATTAAAATTGATAGTAGACCAAATGGGGATATCCCAAGTGGTATTAGACTCAAGTCGGGTTTAACTTAAACTCAGGTTTAAAGTTGTGGTTTAAGTATGGAAAGCCAATTGTGACATAAATCATTAACAGTAGAGATATAATATTTCAGCTCATTTGGCTCTCAAATCATTCTTAATTGTCTATAGGAAGTAAGAATAAGTTAATATTGTCTTCACCATCAAAGAATCAGGAAAGAGCACAATAAACATAAGAAACATACAACTCAATAAAAATTTTGACACTTTAGGCTTCCCATAATTTTAGCACAGAGTTAGACAATGGTCTAAGTTAAACCTGACTTCAGAATACGGGCCTCTGGGAAATAGACTGTTTGAAGACCAATACTTCATCTGATCAACGAATTATCTCCCATGATGAATTGTGTTGCACACTGCTATCTACAGAAGATATGAAGTTACTTATTCATTTGTCATTATTTTGCTCTTTTTCTAAGCAATTTATTATTGGTCAAATGAGGTACAACAATCGCTAACCTTTTGCCCCTTTGTCAAGAAAAAAAATATCATGACATTCAATTTGAATACCAGGTTATGACCAAGCTTGATATACCCTCAAACAAATCTGATTTGAACAGATAGAGTAATCCCACACACCTATCGACATTGACCTTTTGACTCAAAATAGCATCGATCATAAAAAAAAAATCGTAGTTAATACAGATTGACCCGGTCCACAAACACAATTTCCCTAGGAAGCATGCACGGGCGGACACGTATCTATTCTCGAGGGTGGGGTGCATGGGGTTTAGGGAAATAGAAGTCAAAATGCGAATTTTTCTGGGCGATATTATCTTTCGATCTCTTATACTATGAAGAAGTGATATGGAATGTAGATGGTATTTAGTAAGGGGTGGTACATGGAATGAGGTAAGGGCAGAAAGCCCCTTTTTAGTAATTAAAAACGTTTTGAAATGGACACAAAATAAAAAAAAAGCAAGAGGAAAGAAAGGAAATGGTAATTAGGTGAGTTCGTCGTGTAACACTAACAATCCTGTCATGTCTATATGTTTAAAGATCGTAACGATTTTCAAAGATAGAACTCATTTGAGGGCCATTTTGTACCCTCCCACGCAATAAAGGTGTTTTTTTTCGAGCGCAATTTCTGTTCTCAAGTAATGTTGAAGTTGAAAATGAATACTAAGGGTATTGCTGAATAGTACATACTCCCATTTTGATAAACTGTATAGCGGCTTCGAACAGTCATGATGCCAATAAAACGCTAAACATCCGGAAGGCATGTAAGGGGTGCTTGCAGCCCCTAACCCCCCCCCCCTGGTCACTTCGACAAAATCACTCCTCCTTTCGCCAACAACCCGAAATATTTCATCCATTCAAGATATGCCAAAATAAATGATAGATGTTGAGTTTGTTTCCTCTTTCCCCCTCTAATCAATTTCCGAAATCGCCATTTGACTGCGATCGCGGCGTCGTTAGATGTGTGCGCTGCGACCTGGGCCTGGATTTGGGTGTTATTTGATACACCCGCTACGTGAATGAGCACAAATTGCTCCATTTGTCAATCGCTTTCCACACAAAGAATACCATGGAGGCAGCAGTTTCATCGTTGATGCGAGCTCTACCAGCGAGTGAACACTTGGGTATCTCCTTACGGTTTGCGGTCGGGGCACATTCGCCTCCTCTGAGCTCTCTTAATCGGCTACAAATTGAAAAAAAAAGTTTAAGGATGTGTGGGGGAGGGAGCAAATACCCACCCTTCATGATGTTTATTACAGATCTTGAATCGGGCTTTTCTGAACCTTAAAAAGTTTGGAATCAGTGATAGCAATGAGGACACTAATTGGTTATCTTACGAGTAAATTTGAGCAATTAGTAGAAAGAAAATGATAGCAGGAATCTATGAATTAAAACAATAATTACAGATTCATGTTCATCCGCGAAAGAGAAAAACAAATATGCCTACCATTCTTAAATCTTACGAAAAAATGAAACTAAAATTTTTTGAGAGGTTTTGAATAAACAATAAGGAATAAGCTATTAGTATATAAGAAATACTAACAGGGATATATGAAGATAAAACGATAAAATGCTCACGACTCAATAATCTTACGAAAAAAAATGAATCTGACTATTTCGAGAGCTCAGTTGTTCGCAATGCGCACGAGAAAATAAAACAATAATAATGATAGGAAATGTTGCTGACAAAATTTTGTTTGCGGACTATACAACAAATCAGATATACCCTGGAACCTAAGAAGGATAAATAATGAAGATTTTATTTCAACAACGGTTCGTGTCCTAGATTGATGATTTTGCTATTAACCCTTAAAGATTTTTCATCATTTTGTATCTTTTCCAAGAGTATTGTTATACACTTGTTTCGAGATATCATTACTCAATAATACAATATGCAGCTCTAAATGGAATCGAACATAAAACTAAAAAACACCCGCGTAATTCGACAAAAATCGATAATCATTATGATGGATAAGTTTGCCAAACGGAGCGAATAATTGATTAAAATGGAAAAAAGCTGCAAGTAGTTGGTTGAGTGTTGTAAAAGTATCAGAATGTTGAGAATTATCTTTTCAAAACGGTATTTGTGAAATGTTAATTCAATAGTTCCTGACAACTATACAGTGGCCTACAGAAGGGGGGGGGTGGCTGGGGGTGCCCCCGAATTTTTCACAACCAAGATCTTAAAAAAGAGAAAAGGAAAGAGAGAATTGCAAAATATGATATTTTTTTATATATCTCAAAAGCTATCACAGAATTGAACTTTTGTAATTAAAAATGTAGACATTTTTGCTCGCTCGCAGCTTTTTTTTATTTTTAAAATAGATTTTGCCTGACACGCCATATCTGGCCCCATCAACATTTTTGGCTCATTATGCCACTGCAACAACGCATATATAGAAACATGATTGATGACATAATCTGTAGATATGGTTTTACAATCACAATATTTCCTAGACCCTATAAAATAAAAATTCTTGGTTTAAGGATGTAAACAAGAGGATTAATTAGGTTAAACACTTATTCATATATATTTGACAGGAAAGGGGTCGTTGTCTACGAAACTTGTGTCGTCAAGGGAACATTTTTAGAGTTATTGTGTCCCCCCTACTAGTCAAACCATTATGATAATCATGATAATTACAACATGAAATAATTTTATATAACTTTATACAAATATTTCTATATTTTATAAACCTACACCTTACTGCTGCGCTTATTTTGTTATAAACCTCTCTCCCTTTCTAATGATCTGGGGCCCGTCTTACAAAGAACTGCGATTAATCCGATCAATCGCAACTATGGAAGGCCAGCAACATCAACATCTAACATACATGTTTGTTCAAAATATTTTCTAGAAATTACGTGTATTCATACATTCACTGTTTTCTTGAAAATTCAGTTTGCTTAAACTTTGTTTTCAAATGACAATATTCATCCTAGAGAAAAATACGACAGTGATAGATTTCCATATGTTTGAGATAGATCGGATCAATCGTAACTCTTTGTAAGACAATGCCCTGGTCAATAATTGTATTAAGCCATGGAAACGGTGGATTCAACACGCTTGTTATCTAATACTTGAAGTGTAATGCAATGTTGCAGCGAAGTATAAATCTATCATAGCGATTTCCGATTTTCACCGTCCATTATAAATATAGACCCTCTTCCTTCAAACCCGATCATTTCAGCAACACTCCACCATGGCGAAAAAAGTGCAAGTCATCCCAGGAGATCCCGGGTTAAAGAAGGACAAAGAAAGTGGAAATAAAATCATACTCAAACATATTCTCTGGCGGCGTGTTTCATTACTGTAATAGAATGCCACATGTACTTTTAGTCTCGTCCGGTATACGAGCTGAAATAAGGCACTGGAAGTGGATGCGATCAAGAGAGATAGATAGGAAGAAGAGCGATTGGAATTACGTCCATCAGCAAAATGTCAGATGAGACGGAGAAACGCGATCTAATGAGCCGCATCATGTGGTATTGTTTCTCAGAAATGATACTTGTTTTTTGAGACCGAACGGCAATCTTCAAACCCGTTCTTGTTGCTCGCATTTACATCCTTGCCTAAGGTACCTCTTACGAATCAACCAAAAGCCCTTTTCATTTCCATTTGCCCTGGTAATTAATGACAAGGGGTTTGGTTTAGTTGGCTGAAAACGATACGTTAAACATTCGGCTGCGCGAACAATACCGAAAGCGTATGCGGATAGGAACACATCACCTAAATAAGCTATATCAGTTTATTTCCAATGCGTCTAATGTCAATTCGTCCAATTGCCAACTTGTCTCCTATCATTTGGTCTACCATCAGTTCGACCACTACTATATCCACATCGTCTAATTGCCATTTCTTTCGCTCACCATTTCGGCTAATAACAAGTTGGTCCATTAGCCATTCAGTTTACATACCATTTGGTCTAATTTGACTAATTGTGTTAATTGGGCGAAATGAATGAGATTAAACTGGGTATAAGACCAACCGGTTATGAGACGAAGTGGTCATAAACGAAGTGATGATTCAACCAAATGGTTGTTAGACGAAATGTTGATGGACGGAATGGCATTAGACTAAAATGAAGGTATACCATGTGGTGAGTGGACGAGTTGGCAGTAGACAAATTGGCAATTTATACCGCTCTATCATGGGCAACGCTCGCTTCGTGTAATAAATTTCCCCGCCTGTCATTTGGTTCATAGCCTAATCGATTTTGTCACTCCATTATCATGCTACGGATCCTCTCATTTGTCATCGGTTCTCAAACTGTCCAACCCACTTTGTTTCGAAAAGGTAATTTTTATGAGATATAATACGAGGTAATCCAAGCACAGTCAATCCTTCTTGATTAAAGTATTGAGCGCGTGTAATGATTGTAGGAAGCAGACTGATGATATTTTAGAGTGATATTACAATGTCTTCATTAACTTCACCCGGGCTTATTGTCTCTGTTGTCTCCATCTATCTACTTCTATTACAACATGCATGAAGAATAAAACCACAGCAGAGATGCGGTAGTATGTCTTCTTTACCGTTCGCTTGTAATTACATACTGATGATATTTTTTTTATTCCGCTGAACTCTGAAATAGGCCTATATATCTTATAATCTTTTTTCCGGAAAATGATGGTTGATTACGAAGTATCAAATAGAGTCATTTCGTGGCAGATGTATACTGGTTGGTATCTCAGAGTAGTGGTTTATTTAACCCAAGGTTAACCAAGCCGATATTTATGGGGTGCCACTTGCCACCTAATTCACCAAAAACGAATCATTTTATTCATGCGGTGAAAATGGCGCAATAAAAATTTGTTATAAAGTGAAAGGAATATGATATGATGATAAAATAATAAATTTCATTGAACAATCTTTGTACATTGGTTCGATGACATTTGCTCCGGCGACAATTGTTCCGATGGAAAATCTGAACACTAAGCGAAACATAAACTCTAATTTCCAAAACTAAATAAACCCTAATCCTAATCTTTTCATTAATCTGAACCAAAATTTTTATTACAATTCTAACTCCAATCCTACGCCTTTTGAGATATTAAGACCTGAGCTATGGTGGCATATGCAAAATGTCGTGTCACAGGTACGGTTATCCTTATTTTGGGTAATGAGACGAAAACCTAAAATTCCACAAAAGCGTGGTCTAAAATTCTTGTTTAGTCTGGGGTTAAACCTGGAGTTTACCAGAATACCAGCCAATGAATGGATCCATTCCAAGGAATTTTCGGAAAGCTAAGTGATGGGGGTTAGGACAGTTTGCAGGAGTGTGTGAATTGTGGCAAAGGTCAGGGTTTGGGAGGGGGGAAGTAGGGATAGACGGCCAGTCTCGAGAAGACAAAAGAGAGAGAGATGAGCTCAAGGATTCCCATCCCCAAACCACATGAACATTTACTGCCCAAGTTCCAATCTGCAGTAAATGTTCCTCTATTGCATTGATAATGTTCAATACAATATAGGCAAATCACGCCGGTTGGCTATAGTTATAATGAAACAACTGTGACGTGGAGGATACTTTTTATTGGAGCGCAGGGGGGTGAGTGACTTCTAACCATCGCTTGCAATTGAATGTATATGTATTTCAGTGCAATTTGGAGCAGACTCATGTTGTTGGTCCTACTCCACATGAAAAACGAGGCCACTTGTCTGGTGCCCCTTCAAATGCAATGAACACGATGAAGAGAAATGGCTCTTGTGGAGAGGAATAGAAAAGGTTACATTTGAAATATTAGGTGTTACAATCTACCATCGATTCTCTGTCTGACTAAAGCGGCCGTATTTCCACCCAGGTCGTTGACCGTCAACAGTTCTCAGTGTCTCAGAGATCAAAATGATAAATTCGGTTTAGTTTTCAAGCAAGGTATATAGCTATTTTGGGAGTGATGGAAATCTCGCTCTACTTCTGTCGGCACACATCAAATCCTACGCAATTCTGAAACTGGAACATTTACTACATTTTCTTATACATTTGCAAGGACATGACTGGATTTATAAGTATGATCCATGTATATCCTTTCACATTCTTCATGTTTATCTACATTTATAAATATAGATACCAACATTTATGTGACCTTTCTGATACCTAAATACGAAATTCTGAAGAATGATTTCACTCACCAGCCCAGTGGATAGGAACTGTTCCCTCTGTTTCAAAGTCTAGGAGTTCACTCTCAGGAAAATATAAGGCAACGCGTTTCAATTCACCATCTAAGGAGAAATGAAGAGAAATGAAGAGTAAATCGATTAAATAATACAAGAAAATAGAATGTCCATCATTAATTGTATATGTGGGGGTAAGGATAAGTCAAATTGAAGCAAGTTACCTTGATTTTGTCTGAAAGTGGTGATTCCAAATCGATCTGGGCCAACAAATGAAACTGGTCCCTGAATGAAAGAAAAGAAAAAAAAAGAGTTAGAATCTACTAAATACTTCTACTACTTTTCTACTACTACTTCTACTACTACTCTACTACCCCCACTAATACTACTACTGCTACTACTGCTACTACTGCTACTACTGCTACTACTGCTACTACTACTACTACTGCTACTACTTCTCCTACTACTACTACTATTAGTTCTACTACTTCTACTACTACTACTACTACTACTACTACTACTACTACTACTACTACTATTAGTTCTACTACTTCTACTACTACTACTACTACTACTACTACTAATTCTACTACTGCTACAACAACAACAACAACAACTACTACTACTACTACTACTACTACTACTTCTACTACTGCTACAACAACAACAACAACAACTACTACTACTACTACTACTACTACTACTACTACTACTACTACAACTACTACTCAGGGGCCGCGGAAGCGAGGGGGCTGGGGGCTTCAGCCCTCCCCCCACTTTTTTCAAAAACCGTGTACAAAAACGAAAAAATTACCATATGATTGTGATTTTTTGCATGGTCAGCCCCCCCACTTTTGGCTCAGCCCCCCCCACTTTGAAAGCCGCTCCGCGGCCCCTGCTACCACCTCTTTCATGACTATTACACGATAATTATGGTGATCACTTGACACGTGTCATTTAGGCATGGATATACACTTCATTTTGCATGCAATATGATTTTCTTTCCGAACTGCCTTTCATGTTTTAATTACTGAAAATCCTTTCGAGTGCACACGGTACATGTATACTAATAGTTCATTTCTTAACGAAAAAGTCATAGATACATATTATCTCTTTAATCATGTTTGTCAAATTGGGATGCTGCACGGGATGAGGATGCTAAGGTGCGAAGCTATCATTATCATCCTGCAAGATCGCGTGTCTGCGATTTATTTTTTTATTTCAGGCTAAAAGGATGTCGAATGGACACGTTATCTCCATTGCCCTGGGAAGAGGGGGTGCAGGAGGTGCTGAAGCATCCCAAGATTTTCTTGGGAGTGCTGCGTGTATTATTTCCCATAGACAACACCCCCTGGAATTCTGGTATATGTGTGTCAAATTGGTGAAATGTATTGAAAATGACCACCATTTTGTGTTGAAACCCTTTCTTTTTTTGCTTGTCAAATTTCTTGGGACCAAAACGATCTTAATTTGTGTGAAAACCTTTTTTTTTTCTTGTCAAATTTACTTCAGCACCCCCAGCAAAAAAAAAATCGTTCCCAGGGCCCTGGGTATCTCAGGTCTGAAAGCCATATACAAAGGTCAAAATATCAGACTCACCGAAACACCTGTGAATTTGACGTCAGACATGATATTGATAAGCGCATCTTTCATGCCTTCATCAGTATACGAAAACACTGTCGGTCCGACGTCGCTCATCACTGGTTTCGTGGTCGTCATTATAATCGATGCGTTGCTCGGCGTCGGATCAACCTTCCGCATAGCCTCCTTGAGAGCGAGTGTGATGGTCCAGACCGCGTCGTAGGTCTGAGCAGCGTGGGTGGAGAGGTGTTCGATACCACGCTCCTTCATCTCCTCTCGGAACTCGGACGATGTCTGTACAGTACATTACGAAATTGTTAAGGAAACGAAGTGGCTAGTGGTATTGCAACGGTAAATTGCCAATTCGTCTATGGCCAACTCGTCCACTCATCATACGGTCTATCTTCATTTAGTCTCATTTAGTCTGATGCATTCCGTCCATCAACCCCTCGTCTATCGACCATTTGGCGCAATAACCATTTGTTCCAATCATCACTTAGTCTAATCACTAGTTCGTCTATGACTATTTCGTCTCATGACCAGTTGGTCTAATACCTATTTAATTTTCATTCGTTTTGCCCAATTAACACTTAGTTTAATCAGACCGAATGGTATATGGACTAAATGGCTACTAGACCAACTGGTTATTAGACGAAATGGAGAGTGGACGAAATGGCAATTAGACCAATCGGTAGCAGACGAGTTGGCAATAGGACGAATTTGCATTAGACCAATTGGAAATAACCATTGAAACATAGTGGAACCTGCAGGCATCATTTTGTAAGTAGTGAGTCAATACAAAATAATAGCAAACCAAGGAGATATGACAAGTCTTTCTAACCTCCGGTTAGGTTACGGGAAAAACAATTTAGAAGTTGCAATTTTTCGCAGAAATGTCTCCAAGATGTCACTAAAGATTGAGAGGTGATTCATCACAACTTCAAAGACAACATAATGACGAAAAGGCGTGCCGTCATGTGAATTACTTTTCACTTTTTTTAGAACCCGTAATGTACTACTAGATTTTTACAAGGAACAGAACGTTTTTTTAAATAATGCAAATGCTAAATATGAACGATTTTTATTCAAAGGCCATGCGATCTTATCGGGAATTATGAAAAGACCGAATTCAGCCACTAAGAACTACATTCAAAGTTTGTTAACCCTTTGGTCAGTTGTTAATTGAAATGCCTCGCTCATAGACAGATTTGGGGCAGGATAATGACAGATGGAACAAAAATAGTACCCGAATGGAGGAAAGATCAAAAGAACTGTTGCCAGGAACTCACCAGACCCGAGACTGACATCCGGTCATCGATGTTGGTATCCATGCTGTCTACCGCGAAGTAGCCTTCGACAGCCTCGGTGAGTTCTTCGGGTGTACAGTCTATCCGATCGTCTTCAACGAGCCACCAGTCCCGCATATACCACCCCACCAGGAGCCAGACGTACTTTGCCCCGTACATGCCCCGCTTGTAGGCCTAAGGCGAGGGATACAAGGTGACAGAAAAAACGTACATGTAATAATGACACGACTTTTACGACTGCACACTTTAATCCCCAAAAAGATCGCCTCCCCAATTGTGGTTTCCATTTTAAATATCAAAAGCGAAGTCAGCTGAAAATAACAATGTTGCTTTTCCCAGCCGCTTCTAGACACATCAGCACACTAATAATTTTAAGGGCAGTAACAAGGATATAAGGATAATAAATCTTTAGAACTTTTGAGAAGAAGAACAAGCATCATACACCTGTACTAACCAGGGATATGTCATAAACCGTCAGATGGTAGGAAAAATATAACAGTATGATTTATACAAATGGACCAAGTCATCAGTGATATTGGAAAGCTTTTGCGCGTGGACAGACATTTGAAAAGGCTCTTAAATGTGAGGAAAAAATGAACAATGATAATTTTGTTCACCTAAAAATAAACTTTTTTTGGGGGGGGGGGTCTTTAAAAAAAATCTTTGCCATTGGTGAGTGGAACCAACGTAGTTCAGCAGAACAACCAATGTTATAGAGACCGAAGCGTTTGGTTTTGGTTGTGATTTGCAAACACCCGCCAATTATGTGGCGCCTCGCGATGGATTACGAATCATGTGATGTAAGTAAGCACTATTAGCTCTCGTTTATTTGTACACGGATGTATTGGTACTGTCTAGAATGACTCGATGATGATCACATTGTCATTCTATCCGGATTACTTTCGTGAAAGATATGAGGCGTCTTGGGACAATACTAGACGATTTCCACAACAAATGGCAGAGTTTTGTTGCGCATCGTGACCAGATTTCTTGCAATGGGGTGACTCTTCGGCGGATTAAAGAACGATTGATTTACAAACCTGAAGTAATTTTGTCTGTAGGCTCACTATATGCTGCCAACTTAAAGAGGTATAAACTGTTTACGTATAGTTGCACTCAACAGCGGGAGATAGCGTAAGCCATTATAAATGACTTTATGAATGAGTCCTACTCCTTATAGTATTATAGAATCTGGTATACAAATTCTATGAATTTATGCTTCCCTTCAAAACACAACAATAACAACCAAAATTGCATTCAAATTCAAAATTTATTTTCACATCTGATTAAGACACACAAGTACAGAAGCATATGAAGATAATATAAAATAATGAACATTTTAAATAAAGCATATTTAAATCAAAATCGTTATGTGGTGTAATTTGTAAAAGGCCGAAGACATATACCAAACTCTTATATATTCTGTCACGATATAAATTATTATAGGAGACTGCGTACAGAAAAAAGATCATATTCAAATGGAAATTGAAATTCACTCCAACCCACAATCTGTATTAACATATATATATAGCCAAACAAATCTATTCTTTTCAGTTTCATCAACAGGTATAATGGAAAGCCATGTACGCATCTCGTGTATGTGAGGTTATTTGATTCCATTAGTAAATCTATCCTTTGAAATCTAATCTTCATGCTATCCAATGACAAACAGAATTAATGAAAAGGACAGCAATGCATATTGATACCACATCCTCCAGAAAATGAGCAAATGGATGCCTGACTTTTCTATCCATATGAAAGATTGAAACTGTCCTTGATCTTGTCATTTAATCACTAATGAGATTCTTCCTCCATCAGTCATTCAGAAAACCCCGATTCAATCACGCAATGCATAATCCAAACCACCACTTCAACAGATTTATTTCTATTTCTGGCTTTGTCCCGCACAGGTCGTAATCACTTCGTGCTTTCTGTTAACCAATCAATCAATTCAGGGGCCATTGTCGTAGAATGATTATTGTCAATTCGCAAAATCGGTCCGAGGTCACGCACGAGGTCATGTCCGTTTTCCGCTCAGTCATATTTTTTGTTTGTTTTGTCCGTAAACTACTGTATACAGTGCGGTCGTCGTCCGAATGAAATCCGCCATGAAGAATTAATGCTAATTTGCGCAGCCATGTAGATGATGATCAGGCAAACATATAATCCCTCGAGCATCTTGTTTGTTTGGTGTCTAGCATGGATTCTCAAAGGCTTAGACGACCTCTAGAGCATTCTAGTTCATCGTCACCTATCAGTAGTAGGGGGGTGGGTTCACCCCGCGACGCAAAACGCTTTTAAGAACACTGAAAATGTATTGTCAAATACCCTTTAAGGGGAAAAGCAATCAAGAAGTCTTTGTCGAAAACTGGTGAATCAAAACAGCAGTTTAGTCCTGGATTCTGGACAAACGACGTATTTGCAATTTTTACGTTTGCTCCGAAACTGCTGTTCCGGTTCACCAATTTTCGACAAAGTCCTCCGAGCTGTTCTTTGTCATTTGACGGGCATTTTCAATACATTTACTGTGTTCTTTGATCTGTTCTGCGTCGCGATGCGAAAACTCCGTTATGTAAGGCCCCCATTCCACAGAGGAGAGACCTTTAAAGGACCTTTCAAAGACCAAAAATTGGCAAGGTCTAACAGCAGTCTCCAAGATCACTGAAATTTGTAATCTCTGTGTAATGGCTCAGAAAGACCCCTCAAAGAACTCTGAAAGACCATCAAAAGACAATTTTCCTTTAAGACCGCTGAAAGACTGTTTTGAAGCGTTTCAAAAAGTTTCTAGAACTCACGAGGACCACGAAGACCATTGAAAGATCCATCAGGAATCATGAAAGACCTCAGAGATCTTTGAAAGTTTGTTGAAAGATCAAGCAAGTTTTCATGGTCTTACAGCAGTCTTACAGACTGAGGTCTTGCTCTCTTTTTTTTATTCTCTCGTTACTTTTGATTCTATTTCCCACTGCGCACATATTGTTCTTAAACGGTTTTAAAAAACTTATCTCGGTCTGGTTTTAGTTCTTTTGCTAAAGATCGGTATCCTAACCCTGTCTTTCCATGTATCCAATCCAATAGACATTTGATAGAGCGCCGTTTCCTTTCGATTAGGAAAAAGGCTTATAATGAAGCTTAATTGCAGTTAATCACATCAGTATCCTGTGGAAGAATGTTCCTTAATCTCTTCGTACTTCCATTACAAATCAGATTAATTCAATTCCTGTAATAACCTTAAGAGAAATCTGGGCCCTGACTTACAAAGAGCTGCGATTGATCTGATCAATCGCAACTATGGACGGCCAGCAACGTCAACATCTATTATGCATGTTCGCTCAAAGTATTTTCTAACTATGATGCATATTTCAAGCATTCATTGTTTTCTTGAAAATTCTCTGTGCTTCTCTTTGTTTACAAAGGACATTGTGCAGATATCCTGGAGAAAAAATTATGACACTGATGGATTTCCATAGAGTTACGATTGATCGGATCAATCGTAACTCTTTGTAAGACGGGGCCCTGATGAAAAAAAGTTACCATTAAGGTAATTTCATTTAAGGATCTGTAAGAAATAACAAACATATATTATACTACAGCGGCAGACTTGGTATCACACAGTCGAAATTATCATATTTTTAATACGGTTTGCTTTGAAGTACATTTGGGCATACTCTCTTTCAAAAACATCATAGTAACGTATACTGTTAAAGGTAAGAAAGGGCAAACAAAATGACGTCAGATTTATATTACATCTCAAATGCTTTTTAGTATGGATATTTGGCCGCTAATTTTTTTAATTATCAGGTCTGTAAAGCTTATAATGTCTCCAGCTAAACATCTCTCGGGCCCGTTGCAGAAAGAGTTGCGTTTAAACGCAAGTCAAAATATCAAGCGCAAGTCCCGAATACGGGTGCTTCATTGGCTGAAAATCAAGTTGCGCGAGATATTTTTAGTTTCGTTTGATCGCAACTCTTTCTGCAACGGGACCCAGATGTGGTAACAATCCGTTTAGTGAACCCTGAATAAGTTGTACTTAAAGGCCCGTATTCTGAAGTCGGGTTTAAATTAGACCATGGTCTAACTCTGTGCTAAAATTATGGGAAGCCAAATGTTTCCAAATTTTGTTTACAGTGAATGTTTCTCATGTTTACTGTGCTCTTTACTAATTATTTAATGGTGAAGACAACTGTCATACTCATCCTTCCCATGGCAGTTAATAATGTTTGGGAGTCAAATGAGCTGATACATTGTACCTCTACTGTTAGAGATTTATGTAACAACTGGCCTTCCATACTTAAACCACAACTGAAAACCAGACTTTATATTAAACCCGACTTCAGAATACGGGTCAAAGTGCCTGATCACCAGTCACAAAATTTCGTCAGATATCCATATATTCAAATTCATATCCATGAAATGTTATGTTACCTTCTACTTAAGTTACAGATAGGCCTACACCCTTAAAGTTGAGATTCGAGCACGGTAATGACAAACATCATGTATGATAACTGCCAAATGATGAAAAAACTGATTCAAAGTAATTCTAATAGCAATCCAGGGAGTTGCGTTTGTGATTATAACTAAAACAGGGGCCGAGTATGATCAGGATTGTTTCTAGAATTTTGTAGGTTAAAAAACAACAACTCAGAATTCAATATCTGTTAACACGGAATCAATTATTACCATCACTGATTCTTTCAGGTTATTCTACAACGAATTGTAATGCCATTTTAAAAATATTTTAGCACCAAGATCAACAATGGTCAAACTGATTGATTGCTTAGAATTAATCAAGTTCTGCTCTGCATGATACACAAAACAAAATAAGCATAACTCAAGAAGAAACTAAGTAAGTGAACAATCACTCTTTTCAACAAAGTAAGAAACATGAAAACTACATTGCCAATGCTTCCTATATAGGGGTAAATAAGTAGAACGAAACGATTATACAACAATGACACTGAAAACACGGACGACGGCAGCACTCTGGCATAGGAATATCGGCGTACATCAATTTGCAAAGTGACAACTCGTATCTAAAGAAACCGAAAGGCCATTTGCGCCAGGTAATTGGGGATAAATGAATTCTCCAGCCGTCACTGATTTTCTCGCATCCTTTGACTCCAATCTCTCCAGGGTGAATCAAGAATTAAAGGTAATTTCTGTGACGTATCTTGGGAATTATCTCCAAGTGCTTTGATTATTTTCTAATTGTTTGTTTATGCCGTGACACCTGACAGGATATTTTAGAGGTCATCACCGAATGCAGTTTTGTCAACATTTTCAAGGTGGTGATTCGGATCGATTTCATTATACATCCTGTCGTCTTGTGTCTATATGGAGTATAGCACCTTGGATCTTTGAAGCAATTGGGATCATTTCCGCCAGGTGAATTGAGCTTTGATAAACCTGGAATGGGTTCCTGTTTCCGTATGACATCAAGTACGTTCACCTCGATATGTGGTGTGGGCGCGTCGTGGTCTTGTGGTTCTGACTCCCGCCTTTCAAACAGAGGGCCGTGGGTTCGAATCCTTGCCATGGCGTGTTTTCCTTCAGCAAGAAATTTATCCACTCTGTGCACGCTGCACTCAACCCAGGTGAGGTGAATGGGTACCCGGCAGGATTAATTCCTTGAATGCACTGAGCGTCGGTGATGGTAGCTCGAGCTAAATCCGGGGTAATAATAGCAGCGCTTGGTATCCTCAGACAAAAAGCGCTTTATAAATCCAGCTATAATTATTATTATTATCATTATTATTTTTGTGAATATAATGATGATGAGCCTAAAACTAAATCTTTTGACGTCATGGTCAAAGCTTGGAAAGTAGGTTTATGGGGACAAAGGGTCTCTGCTTTTCTGTTTGTTTCTGTTTTTTTGGTAACCCCCGTAGGAGCTCGGCAGGACAGCGTTTTGCTGGTAAACGCCAAGCTGGTATATATCCAATTACCTAGAAAACATTTTACGTCTAGGTTCATCAGTCATAATATAGACGACAGATGTTACTCTTGGGCCTTTTTTTTTAAATCAAAGTGGAGACAATGGCGGAGTGAGGATTCGAACTCACAACCTTGCGATTATGAGTCCAATGTTCTAACCACTGGACCACACGACCCGTGTTGCTATGACTGCTGCTACAGTCATACCAGCAAACCGAATCCAGGCCGGGGGGGGGGGTGTTTCATCAACATTTTATTTGTCCGACAAGTTATTGTATCTGACAAATGTCCTCGATATTGATTGGCCGGAAAGCACTCTTACTAGGACAACTGTCGGATAAAACGTCCGGCAAGTCCTTTCATGAAAGGCTCCCCTGATTTTCAATGCTGGTTTTCCTTTTTCTTGCTGGCAAAACGATTTCTTGACATTTTCACACAATATCGACTTTCACTACGGAAAACCATTTGAACCATTTTCATTCTTGTCATTCTTAACCGGCCTTCCTGACACCAATCTGCTACTCAATTTACGGAAGGGTGATGTATCAAGTTTTGCATGAGTTATGAATGATCTATGGTCAGCCATATGGCTTCGAATCTTGAAAAAAGGTGAATGCCGTCACTTGCCGATATACAATCGGGTAAAATATTGTTTTGTAATGGTAAACAGATGAAATAATTCGACATCAATGTAATATTGGATAATGCATCATGTACTTTTAACGTAAACATAACGTTGGGAAAGAACAGATTTTGAATTGATTCATGTTCTGGGTCCTCAATTTCAGCCATCAGGTTATTCTTGACTGGAAAAAAATGATGATTATCGAACGACCGATGGTCTTCCAAAGCTGGGTTTTCTACTTCAAACTTTCTTATAAACACTCCCTGTGGCCCGTTGCAGAAAGAGTTGCGATTAAACGCAAAAAAAATCAAGCGCAAGTCTCTAATACGCGCATTTCATTGGTTGAAAGTCAAGTTGCATTTGATTTCAAGAGTTGCGTTTGATCGCAACTGTTTATGCAACGGACCCCTGGCATCTTTGGTGGAGACACTCACCTCGCAGAAGACAGCCCTGGCAGCGTCCTCTTGAAAACTTCCGATGATGATACGGGCATCTTTCTCTTCTAATTGCTGTATCTGCGGCCCGGGGTCATCGACGAAACTTAATACAGCCGAGAAAGTGATGTTCGTATCGCTCTCGAAGTACTTGCTCATCGTGGTCTGGGCCTAAAGGGAAGGGGGAAGTAGAGATAGGAGAGGGAAGAAAATACTTAATATCATAAGGGTGTGTCTTAAAGATGTTGTCAGACTGCTGATCGCCAGACGGTCATATTTGTCAATACTTTGCTGCAACTATAACATGTTTAAGTTATAGGCCGATGACTAATCGCCTTATTTTACTCTTGAAAAGTTTAAAAAGCACGACGTTTGCTGATTACGGAACAAAATAAATATAACAATATAAAACAAACTGATTGGGCTGTAAACATTTTTCACAACACCTCTAGTTCTCCAAAGCCGTCGGAAAATGAGTCCATTCAGTAGCGGACCGTGACCCGAAGGAGACAAATGATTGGAGGGGCACTGTATTCTTTGTGAACAATGCTGTGCCCCTCCAATGCTTTGTCTCCTCCTGGTCATGGTCCGCCATTGAGTCCATTAATGATTCTTGTTCGGTCTTTCTTGGTGGTCATAGATTTGGGTATGCCGGCTGATAAACGAACGAAAGTGAGATCACGGCCAAGAAGAGAGTTTACTTCAGAATAGGAAGTAGCTCGACATGGAGAGGGTGGGGTAGAGAACAACTGAATGAGGTAGGTAGAATAAGAGAGAGAGAGGGGGGGGGGGCTGTGGCACGAGGAGATTGTGGGATGGGTGTTAATAAGCCTGTTCACGGTTGTAAACTGCGCAC
Organism: Lytechinus pictus; assembly: GCF_037042905.1. Taxonomy (NCBI): domain Eukaryota; kingdom Metazoa; phylum Echinodermata; class Echinoidea; order Temnopleuroida; family Toxopneustidae; genus Lytechinus; species Lytechinus pictus. The sequence goes on from NC_087249.1 coordinate 43,505,523, forward strand.
GAAGCAGAAAAAGGTCATTTGAGATAAGCCATGAAGGTGGCTTTCAAATTCACTGACATAGGCATTTGTGATTTGATGATTATTCATGTATTCCTTTCAAAATATTCATTTTATCACATCCAAGCTGAAGACTAATTAGAGCATTCATAATCACTGGTATTTGACAGTAGCCTAACAATAGTCAAATGTGCCAAAAGCAGACAATAAAACAGATTTCCAAACTTTATCCCTGATGTACTATTCTAGTCGCCTGGTCTATACAATGCCTTTTGTTCTTGGAATTTTAATACTCTACCGGTGAAGCTTACGCAACATCTACATTTGAAAATGATAGTGCTTATCCTAATGAAAAATCACAAAGGACATTTGAGAAAAGTTGATCATGAGCTAACCGTGAACTGGTAATTGGAGGAAAAGTGACAGAAGAGGAGAAAGAACATTGCACATGCATCTACAGTAGAAAGCGGTACAAGACGGCAAAGGATATAGGCTTTCAGATACAAAAAAGTGGCACTGGCATGATTTGGGTGGCGTTTTGGTAAGATTAAAAGAAAATCCGACAGGTGACAGATAGAAATCGATTACCAGAGCTACTGTTTGCTGATCACATTATACCACGTGATCAAATGTGACGTACCGGCCTATAGACAAATTGGGACCTCTGTCAGACAACATGGACACTAGCATGCAATTACAATGTATTTTCGAAAGGAGAGACTAGAGGCTTTCGGTTTATCGTCGTGTGGATAGTCATGATCGTAGATGCTGGAAAGTTTGAAGCAGTTCTGTCGGAATTGATGGACCAATGACTTAATTGATAAATTGAATTCTTGATTGATTGAAAATGTTATGCTTTCTTGCACGATTAGGTCACAATGCCGAACGCTATAATTACAATCTGTGCTCCCTTTTTATTTGCCATTTTAATTATCATAAACTGTTAAATATTTCCATTATTCATGTTATTGCAATCACACGACTATATCATTTATTTCACCAATATTTTATATTTTAATGGTAACAAACTAAAAATATAATTTAGTACACGATCGAATTCATTTAATAAAATCATTTTGTTAAATGAATGATGATTTGGTAAATTGCCAATTCATCCAGTGCCAACTGGTCCACTCACCACATGGTCTACCTCCATTTAGTCTAATGCCTTTCTGTCCATCAACATTTCTAACATCAATTTGTGCAATAACCATTTGGTCTAATCATCACTTCGTCTAATCACCAGTTCGTCAATTAACTTTTTGGCTCACAACCAGTTTGTCTAATATTTTCGTTTTATTTTTCATTAATTTTGCCCTATTAACACCTAGTCTAATTAGACAAAATGGTATATAGACTAAATGGCTATTGGACTAACTGTTTATTAGATGGAATGGCGAGTGGACGAAATGGCAATTAGACCATGTGGATGTTGGACGAACTGATGGTAGACCAAATGATAGTAGACGAGTTGGCAATTGGACGAACTGGCATTGGACGAAATGAAAATAAACTGATGATTTTTGGTGACCAAATAACATGACCGTGAAATCAAACGTGCATGCAATTTTAGTTTCGCAATGATTGCATAATGGTGTGTAAGAAGGCCATATCACATACAATGCACAACTGCAGAAACTGTATACTATCAACGTGATAGGAAAACAGAAGGACCATTAATCAGCAAATGATAAAAGGTCGATGATTCCCATAAAGGTAATTGCCAATGACATTGAGCTATATGTATACCTCTCAAACCCACAATCGTAAAAGAAAAAAATCTCATTGATTTTCATTTATCATTATGTCCTTGCCTATATCGACGCGAAGCTGGTCGGGGAATGATATAATTTTGTTGTGGTTGATCCAAGGATAGGGATAATTTTGTTCTCATTTGCTCGATAATAAAGGCTACGATGTTTAAAGATAAACGTGATTGGATAGAACAAGACAGGTGCAGATCTACTCTCATTTAAAATCAACCATTCTGTTTTGTTTTGTTTTACGATTCTTTATTGTTCTTTGTTTAACTCAATTCCTTTCAAACATACTCTTTAAAAAATAATTGAACTTGTTCACTTGCTTTTCATTCCCCTATAGTGACGTCAATGACCATTAAATTTGGACTGAATTTCGAGTGAACATACTACATGTTTCAAACAAAGTCCACGTGAATGTAATAAGAGTGAAAGTCTCTCACCAGAGGAGTGAATTACCCATGTACCCAAGTACCCATGTACCTCACCTGTGTCGAGTGTAACACAGTGTGGATACATTTCTTGTTGAAGGAAAACACGCCATGGCTAGGATTCGAACCCATGACCCTCTGTTTGAAAGGCGAGAGTCAGAACCACTAGACCACGACGCGCTTAAAAATATACCCCCTTGGTTTTACAACTCAATGGGTCGATGACGACACTAATGGGTACCTTTAAACTTCAAGTACAGATACACCGTAAAATGGAGTTTCGAGCACCTTCTCCATTCTCCGACATTTAATTCATCATCTGTCACTCCCACATGGCCTACCACTTCAAAATTCACATTCATGTGGTTTCCTGACATAAGTCACTAATAGGTAGTTTCTTCATTTTGTATTCTAGCATACGTTGCATGGAAAGTATCCTAAACTAGTTCTTGTTCGAGACACTGTACCGGATTTGCATATAAACATTAAACCGGTTTCCGCGTGGGCACGGTAGAAGGGTGTGGGTACAATGGCACTTTGTGAAATGCAAACATGAATACGAAATATAAGAAGCGGCGTGGGTTTTTTTACAGCATGCGGCATATGAATTTCAAAATAACGCGTTCATCGAAATAACAAGGCAAACGCCAAGCGTTGTCTCGCCTGCATATTGCAGTCATGAAGAGACTGCATGTCAAAACTACATGTATGCTTTATGACTTAGATGGACCTCTGTTACGAGTTTGGCGATCCCACCTCGAAGCTATAGAAAGTTATTGTGTGTACAACACAGCAGTGCCAGTCATGGAAAATTCATTGACCTTTGACCTTAATCAAATTCAACTCACATTCGAACTTGACCTGCACCTTCAAGAGATGGACCTCTTGTTTGAATTTGGCAATCCTACCTCGAAGATATAAAAAGCTATTATGTGTACAACACAGCACATTGCCAGTCATGGAAAGTTCATTGACCTTTGACCTTAATCAAATTCAACTCACATTTGAACTTGACCTGCACCTTCAAAAGATGGACCTCTTGTATGAATTTGGCAATCCTAACTCAAAGATATAGAAAATTATTGTGTGTACAGCACAGCACAGTGCCAGTCATGGAAAGTTCATTGACCTTTGACCTTATTCAAATTCGGCTCACATTTGAACTTGACCTGCACCTTCAAGAGATGGACCTCTGTTATGAATTTGGCGATCTCACCTCGAAGCTATAGAAAGTTATTGTGTGTACAACACAGCACAGTGCCAGTCATGGAAAGTTCATTGACCTTTGACCTTATTCAAATTCGACTCATATTCGAACTTGACCTGTACCTTCAAGAGATGGACGTCTGTTATGAATTTGGCGATCTCACCTCGAAGTTATAGAAAGTTATTGTGTGTACAACACAGCACAGTGCCAGTCATGGAAAGTTTATTGACCTTTGACCTTTGACCTTATTCAAATTCGACTCATATTCAAACTTGACCTGTGCCTTCAGGAGATGGACCTCTGGTATAAATTTGGTGATCCCACCTCGAAGATATAGAAAGTTATTATGTGTACAACACATCACAGTGCCAGTCATGGAAAGTTCATTGACCTTTGACCTTATTCACATTTCGACTCATATTCGAACTTGACCTGTGCCTTCAGGAGATGGACCTCTGGTATGAATATGGTGATCCCACCTCGAAGATATAGAAAGTTATTATGTGTACAACACAGCACAGTGCCAGTCATGGAAAGTTCATTGACCTTTGACCTTTGACCTTATTCCAATTTGACTCATATTCGAACTTGACCTGTGCCTTCAGGAGATGGACCTCTGTTATGAATTTGGTGATCTCACCTCGAAGCTATAGAAAGTTATTGGGTGTACAAAGTTATTATGTGTACAACACAGCACAGTGCCAGTCATGGAAAGTTCATTGACCTTTGACCTTTGACCTTATTCAAATTCGACTCATATTCGAAATTGACCTGTGCCTTCAGGAGATGGACCTCTGGTAAGAATTCGGTGATCCCACCTCGAAGCTATAGAAAGTTATTGGGTGTACAACATAATTGTTGACGACGACGACGACGACGACGACGACGCCGACGCCGACGCCGGAAATAGTGATACCTATGTCTCGCTCCGCTACGCAGGCGAGACAAAAATGGCAATTACCAATAAAATGGAATAAAAATAATAAAAAAATCAAAGGGAATGAAAAGAAATAGAATCATGAACATAGTCACGAAGATAATGATTTAAACAAATAAATATTGGACCAGATTCAGAGTGTTAACAGGTGTTACATTTTCAGGAGGAAAAATTCGCGGATGTTATAAACGTTTCGCAAACACCCCCACCCCCTCATCGTCGATTTTCCTTCCTCCCATGGATCGAAGACTACCGGGATGGACCGCTTGGGAGATGGGGGAATGGTGGAACATGGAAAATGAGTTTTAAATCTTCAATTTAGGGAAGGCATTATCGCCATGTTTACCAGAAGGCTTTTAGGAAAATGAACTCACTGATTACTGGTTGTCAGTTCCACTTTCCCGCTGAGAAATGAATGGTGCACGGGTCATTGAACTAATGCAGGAGCACAAAGTATCCATGACAGCAGAGTGACAGCATGTGTGCGTGTGATGCGTGTGTGTGTCGATAGCGTATTTTCGCAATTACTAAGCAGACACTTTCTACAACGCACCAATTCCTTTGAAAATGCAAGTCAAATCGCAATGGACAGCTGAGATGTTTTTGTTGACAGTTGGTGGGCAGGGACAGCAATTAAAGGACAAGTCCACCCCAACAAAAAATTGATTTGAATAAAAAGAGAAAAATCCAACAAGCATAACACTGAAAAATTTAATCAAAATCGGATGTAAAATAAGAAATTTATGACATTTTAAAGTTTCGCTTAATTTTACAAAACAGTTATATGCACATCCCGGTCGGTATGCAAATGAGGGAACTGATGACATCACTCACTCACTATTTCTTTTGTACTTTATTATATGAATTATGAAATATTCTAATTTTCTCCTCATTGTCCTTTGAAACAAAGTTTTATTTCTCCCTGAACATGTTGAATTACCATTGCTTAACGTTTTATGGTTCAGTCAAGTTGGTCCTTATTGTCATATCTTTAAAAATTGAAATAATGTATAATTCGAACAATAAAAAACAAAAGAAATAGTGAGTGAGGAACATCATCGATTCTCTCTTTTGCATGTGACTAAATTGTGCATATTACTATTTTGTAAAAAAATAAGCGAAGCTTTAAAATGTCATAACTTTCTTATTTTACATCCGATTTTGATGAAATTTTCAGCATTATGCGTGTCTGATTTTTCTCTTTTGAATCAAATCAACATTTTTATGAGTTGGACTTGACCTTAATCCGCAGATTCTGCCCCAATGAAAAGCTGCAAATATGTCGTTTGTCCAGAGACCGAGACGACACTGCTGTTTTGATTAGCCGATTTTCGATAAAGACTGTTTGGTCATTGAAGGGCTTTCGAGAAAAGATTATCTGCGTCATAGAAAGCGCCTGCGTAGTTATTGCGAAAATTCCCTATACGAACGCTGTAACCGCGTGTGCGTGTGTGTGGGGGGATGTGTGTGTTATTGAGTTTTGTTATGTTCTCTCATCAAGCCGTTATAAAGGGATGTTACACAACATGAGTTCAAAGTTTTCATTGATTTTTTTTTCAGAATGAAACGTGTTGTCTTTTTCTCACTGAAATTATCAAAAAAGGTTTTGATCCAATCCAATAGTCATTTGATATAACGCCTTTTCCCCTTCAGTAACAAAACGCTGCACAGCGCTGCATAGGTATACTTCGCGTTAAAAAAGTACAATAAAAGTATAAATGTCAAATAGGACCTATATTAGAATGATTAAATGGAAAATTCTCTCTGACGTCGAGTTGATTTTAATCGAAGCAAAAAAATGAGGGAATGAGGCAAGGTTTAAAAAAAAATCCACCAGAGAGTGAAAAATTAATAAACATTCCTAAGTTTGGATTTTACGACGATACGTGCAAACAGCTGCCTCATTTTCATACATGTAATATGATCTGATCTAACCATAAATTCCCATTTATTAAATGGCGATTCAAATATATTACTAATAGTAAGCGAGAAATAGGTCTAAAAATATGTTTGATTTTACAAATAATTTTCAAATCTTTAAAGGCTAACTTCATTCATCAACATTTTTAACTCACCAGCGAAAACAGCTCTTGTTCCTGGCTTAGACTGGCCACCATGTTCCATTTGAAGTGCTCAATAAAAGAAGCTCGCGCTGCATTGTGGGAAGAATCCGGGGTCACTGTCCGGAAGAAGGTCGGGTAATATTCTTGGGAGGTCAGAGCCACTGAAGTAGAACCGTACGAAACCTGTGAACAAAGAAGACACATCGGAGATTGCATTTATAAGCTTTAGAAGGAAATAATACACAATATAATATAATATTAAATATACATAACTATGGGCAAAAACGATCAACTTTTTCGTACGTCCGACCCCCACTTTTCTCAAGTTTTACTTCAATTTATAAACTGACCAGGTCATAGTCCTTTGAGAACACTACAGACTTTCGTTAGAACCAGAAATAAGAGACAGAAAATTTCATGAAGGTCCCACATTTAGGGGGTCGGACGTACATATTTTATGGGATTGCCCATATTATAATATAAAATATAATATAATGTTACAATGGATTGAATAGAATATAAACAAGTTGATATAAAACGAAACTAGGTAAATTTGAAGAAAGAAAAAACGAATAATGATCTGATACGTGGATCATTAAGTTACAATGAAGACCAACTGAGCATTGTCTCACCTATCATGCTATATTCATTACATTGATAAATCCGATAATTCATCATCAAAGCATGTTAAAATGTATGGTAAGGCGCATTAATGTAAATCAAACAGCAATCAAGGTCAAGTCCACCCCATAAAAGTGTTGATTTGAATCAATAGACACAAATCAAACAAGCGTAATGCTTAAAATTTCTTCCAAATCTGACGAAAAATAAGAAAGCTATGACACTTTGAAAAAAATCGCCTATTTTTCACAAAAAAGGTATATGCACAACTCTGTGATATTCTAATAGGACAGTCGACGAAGGCCCCCACTCACTATTTCTTTTTTACTTTTTAAAATAATTATACAATATTTCTATTTTTACAATAATGACACTAATGACTGAGCATCAATAAGTTACAACAATGGTAATTCCACATGTTCATGGAGGAATGAAACTTTTTTTCACATGACAATGAGGAGAAAATGAAAATATTTCATATTACTTATAAAAATGTAGAAAGATAGTGAGTGGGTGATGACTACGTCATCAGTCGCCTCATTTGCATACCGGCCAGGATGTACATATAACTTTTGTGTGAAATTAAAAAAACTTTTAAAATGTCATAACTTTCTTATTTTACATCCGATTTTGATAAAATGCTTGTTGGGCCTTTCTGACTTGATTCAAATCAACATTTTGTTGGAGTGGACTTGTCCTTTAAAAAAGGGATGACACCTCCTTTTATCAATTGTTTCTTTATGATAAAAAACACATAACAGTTGCCTACACAAAAAACAGCAACAACAAACACTAAACATATCTAGATATCTCTCCAACATTACATTAATTGATAAAGATCCTTTCTTGAACATTTATCCATGAAAGTTTTGATTATATACATTTTATAAAGGCTATATTAATGATATATGGGTAGATTGTATATCCTGAAATCGTCGTCGCATATTCTTCTTAGGAAGTGGTACTATTGAAAAAGAAGTTCGTTAGATTCAAACTCTAATGCTAACTCCTGAGGGCGTGGTCTTTCTGTAACACGACCGGTCAGTGGTGTACTTTCTTCCACCTTACATTGTCAGGATTCAGTTCTCCCCGTGTTAATAATCTAGAAAGGTTTGGACGAGCCCTTACCTACCATGACCACGTTCCAATACGGCAGGATCTGACCAACTCTCTTCGAGACATCGGAACAGGAGCATCCCAGAAGCATGGACATGGTGGGTTTCCTGTACAGCTGGTCGTAGAGGGCGTCTACTCCGACTCCAGTATCGCACTGTGAAAGTAAATATGATATGAATTTATCAATATCATATATCTATACGAATAATAAAATGGATAGGAATTCGATTCCATTCATATGAAAAAAAAATACCTTCGACTTTCACAAGGATAATTTGTGTGAAATGGAAAATCGAACAATATAGGATCGTGGGCGTCAATGAAAAGAAGCTGGTTCATTCGATTAATTTACAATGAGCAGTGGGAATGAGAGAGCTAGATGTATCTAAAGGAAGTAATTTCGTATTTGAATACAATTAGTTGAATAAATACTTCGATTACAATATCATAGGTTACAATTTGTATATTCGAATAGAATATATTGTACTTATTTAAGTGCAGGTCTTGAAACAGCTCACTCTCTAATTATTTTGTAAGGAATCTCGTGGATACAGCGTGTCATTAAAACACTGATTTCTTACGCCTTAAAGATGTAACACATAGGCCCTATCTAATTTAGTTCGACGAGGATAGGGGTTTTCCGAATTTAAGAAGATTAAGGTTATACGTGCCCATTCAAAATGTCTCTCTACTTATTTTTGGGTTCATTCCATTTGGGGTCTGATAACTAAAACGAAACAAGAGGCCTGAATATCTTTGGAAGATCTGGACACAAACATAATATACTTCATAATCTTCTAATTTGCATAATATCCAAACCCACAACAAACCTCACATTATTTTCCTTCATACACATTTACACACACATTTTTTCACACAATCCTGATCCAATCAGATGGTTGTCATTATTATCACATGTGGGTTGAGAGTGTGGTGTGCAACCACGTTGAAGAGTCCCAATACACATGATTCCGTACGTCTATGAAAGAATTAAGGCGCTGGGAAACCTATACGTCACTATGTGAACATCCCTTTCCTCTTTTCCTGTCCTTTCGCAAATTTAGTGCGAACGCCGTCCCGCGAGGCTTTGCCAGCTGCCGTAAATTTGTCGGTAAATTCCCGCCGGGCAAAAGTTTGTACATGTCCAGAAATTTTAGTCTGTTGCTGCAGACTGTAATGAAACACAAGTCCTCGAACCAGCCGCAAACGGGCTCTTATAGTGTGTTACATGATCATGAAGCCCATCTTTGCTTGTGGAGGCCCCCGTCGGGCCATGTCCTTGCCCAGTTTTGTTTGTCTCTTTGTTTTGAAAAAAAAGTGAACTGTGCGAAAGTAATATCTGTATGTCCAAACATGCTATCATCTTTCAATATATGTAATAATGGTGTAAGGACAGAGCCCTGATGTATCCTCTAGAAAGTCATCATCAAAATAATACTAGAATATAAAGCATTTTTTTTTTTAAATACTGTATAATAATTAAACGAAATTGCAAGACGAGATTTTCCTCGAAGACTGCAACGTGTTTTAAATGCGCACAATAGGGCAATAATGTGCTCAGTCGTTGACAATGATATTGTACACTACGACCAAATATGAATAAAAATGAATATAAAAGAATTACGCCACATTTCGGACGTATTGCTGGTGCCAGCCCCGTTGTATTACATTTACCATCATATACCCTTTAACATGATCGACGCTCTTAAAAGAGTATTAAAACGTGTATACGTATTTTCCTCTCTTTTAATGAACAACTTATGAAATTTAAAACAACCGTTTAGGCAGTGAATCAGCACAGAAAAAGGTTTCAATTTAAAATCTCGTCCCAATCTGCACGGATACAATACAAACGATACAAAAGGAAAAACAAATGAATAGACACGTACGCTTTGATTACAAACTCGAATGCTTATAACTGTATAATGGCATTTGGAGTATATTTGTACACTCGGGGTACGGGTATGTGAAGGCTAAAGAATGGATCGATAAACGTAAAAACTCAATATATTGAAGATTGAGACCACACGACTGATTATTAACCGGGGAATCTCGAATCTGAATTATCAACAGGATCACCGTGCAGACATTTGAAGATACCATGGCATTGTGAACTTACATCTACCTAACGGATGAATACAAACCAGAGCAAGAAAGCTAATAAATTATGCGTCTTGAAACAGGAAACCACATATCTTTTTGGATTTGAAAATAGATATCCCAAATTTAAGAGGAGTTAGGTTATACGTGGTCATTCAGAAAGAATACCTTATTTATTCTGGGTTAATGCCTTGTGGGAGTAATAAAACGAACCAAGGAGTATTGACTATGAATGATAAATTAGGGAATAATCATATAGAAATTAGAGGATACATGTATCTTGGCATTGGGAATTCACATTTTCTTCATGGTTACAAAATAATCAAAGTAAGAAAATGAATAAATTATGCGTCTTTAAACTGGATAATGCATACCTAGTTAAAATGGAGAAGGGATATCCAGAATTTAAGACGATTAAGGTTATACGTGCGCATTCAGTATACCTTGTTTATTTTCGGGTCAATTCCTTATGGGATTCGATATATAAAACGAACCAAGGAGTGTTGAATCTGAATAATATTAGCGGTGTTATCATGTATGAAAATAGAGAATGTTATGGCATTGAGATATTAGACTTTCCTTTACGGATACAAATCAATAAAAGTAAGAAAATTGATAATTCATGTGCCTTACAGCAGGTATCATAGAAAATATTGTGAACTAAATGCATGGATCTGAAAAAAGCAAAATGTAGAAGATTTTTTTTTCTTAATTTTAACACATGTTTGAAATATTGTAGATCATGGGCCTTTAATATACACATACACTTCCGGAACATTGCAGATTGTCCTATTCAGTATGTTCATTGCAAACCAGTTCAAGAAAAGCAGTGCTTGTACCCTTTCCGTACTGACGCTCGAGGGCTAGAGGGTGGCATTGGAAATTCAATTGACCCCTATTTCATTTTTTCAGATCGGAACTGGGATTCTTCTAGATCGGTAAGTGTGGGTAAGTTGGGTATACAATGAATGTTATTCATTTTGACGGTTAATTGCCAATTCGTCTACTGCCACTCAACACATGGTCTAATTTCATTTAGTCTAATGCCATTCCTTCCATCAACATATCGTCTAACAACCGTTTGGGGCAATAATCATTTGGTCCTATCATCGATTCGTCTAATCACCATTTCGTCTCATAACCAGTTCTTTGGTCTCATATCCATTGCATTTTCATTCATTTTGCACAATTAACACTTAGTCCAATTAGACCAACTGGTATATGGACTAAATGGCTATTGGACCAACTGGTTACTAGACGGAATATTGAGTGGACGAATTGGTAGTTAGTCCATGTTGATAGTGGACGAACTGATGGTAGACCCAATGATAGCAGACGGATTGGCAATTGGACGAATTGGCATTGGACGAATTGTAAATAAACCCATTTTGACATGTGATGCTAGATGTTAGAGGGGAGTGAAGGGGGGGGGGGGCGACACGACATCTGCTCCTGCGACAATTGCTCCGGTCTTAATTTCGACTAATGAGATGCAGGGTTAGGGTTAGGGTTGCAATAGGGTTTTATGTTATAGGTTTAGGGTCAGGTTTGGGGGTAGGGTATAGTGTTTAATGCAGGGCTGAGGTTGGTCATTCGATTAGTGTATGGAATTTAGAGCAGAGCAATTGTCGCCGGGGCAAATGTAATGCAACCGAGCAGGGAGCCGTCGCATGTTCCTGCAATTCGCCTGTTTACACATATTGTAGGGCCAAAATGTCATTATGATTATAGTGATCAGAGTTCTGACCATTCGCACGTTTTATCTTTAAACTAAGAATAAACATTTAAACAAGTTCTTTGCTTTTTTAAATCTTATATACCTCATGCATGTCCCTATTATGGGAAACAATAACCCCACTCTGTAAAATAATGGTAACTAAATTACCCGTTACAGTACTTAGATCAACTGAATAATGTGTTCGCACGAAAGGAAAGGGAGACGAATGACCTGGTAATAAATGGCTGCGATTTCTTGGAACCGATTTCGCCATGATCCACGACCCCGTATTTGCGCCCTCGTTTTGATGATTCCTGATCCTCAGAGGTTTGTAGGCGTGCCTCTTTTCCCCTTTGGGAGCAGCGAAATCAGGTTCCCATTCATTCTGCGTCTCGCCACTGTCCCTTTCTCTCTATCAAGTTACTACTTTAACGAGAAACTTCCCACTGCCCACTTGTTGAATGACAGCCGACAATGACACTTGTTTTAAATTTTAACATCTTAAGGGCCTACAGTACCTGCCCTCGACAAACCACGACGCCTCACTGATATAATGTACTAGAAGAACATGATCCTAATAATTGATTCAACAAATTAAACCAGTATTAGCTACAAACTTATACTCCTTTCGAGGACAAAATATGCTTTCATGACCGTCTTTCATTAAAAAAGACGAGTGCATCATATTCATACACTTCAAAAACATTGTCTATGCCTCAAAAACACATCTCGTAATTTGGAAGATAATCCGGCAATGTGACAAATATTGGACTCTGCAACCCCTTCTCCAATATTTTGGTGTACCCTTTCATGTAAAAGTTTCTTTTGTGATTGACTGGTTAACTTGAGGTAGATAGACAGATCACGGATTATTTGATATCGTCTCTACATTTTGCATGCTTGGTGCGGCAATGTTATATGGTTAATGTTACTATACCGTTGAGTTCGTGCAAGTACATGTATCATAGGCGATCAGATTCAAGGGAATTTTACAATTGGTAAAAACTTTTCTGAAAACTATCATTCATTTACTGGTCACTTTTTTTTTTATCAAAGTAAAACAAAAAAAACAACGACGACGACGGAATGCATGCATGGTTACTAGGTGTGAGTCTGAGGAACATTTACGTTCAATGAAACGAGACAAACCTGCCTTAACCATGTTAACCCGTTGACAACTGTATTCTGTAACTCCCATAGGCTTCGTACAGGGACTTCAAACCTTCAGTAGGCAATGAGTTAGGTAGTAATGACACACACCAGTCAAGGCAACCACCAATAAATGCCAGCAGTGTGAACACCCTTAGCTAATGGATTAGATCACTTAGTCGTCAATAAGGACATGGATATGCACATTCATCCCTACCTACTCATGGCTGCCAATCCCATGCATATAGACAAGCTCTGTATGTCACGGTTTTACCGCCCATTACATTGCTGACATATTTGCTCATTTTATAAAGCGGAGGGAACATGATGGATTAAAATACCGTTTGAAACTCGATTTGACGGAGTCATTTGACAATTCATCAGCTATTAATGAAGGTATGTTACAGTGATGTCACACTGGTACGGTATGCCAATTAATGCCAAATAGTTTGTGCAACATGGGATCCAATGCTCTGACATTTGACAGGAGTAACGAGGTATAATGGGCTGTGAATACATGCAACTTGTTTTGTTTGCATTTTACCCCTCTTTCGTCCGATTAAACATTTGAATCTTCAAACATCTCTTGTAAATTCCGATTGTTCTAATTTCTAAGTTTGTCTCAAATTAGTTAAAATCGAAATATGATAATCAGTTTTTAATGAACTCCTAGTTATTCATAAAATGAGTCAAAAATGACAATAGAAACGGGTGATCCAGGGGCCCCTATAAAATCAATATAAAAGAAAATACCTTTGGGGAAATCTGCATGGGAAGTTAAAATGGTATTCCGCTCATTACAGAGAGGGACAAGATTGTTATTTGGAAATATTTCCTCATTCCCTAAACAATCGACAAAAATAACATTTCGAGAGACGGTTGCATTATTTCATATTTAGGGAGTACATGCAGCCTTGATGGTGTCTAGGGCTATTACGTATGTATACAAGTTTATGATTACGGTCCCCATAAACCATGTAAACCTTTTCTTGAACGACCACTAAGCAGTGAACCGGTCATTACGTGTCACAGTTTACGGCCCCATTACATATGTCGTCTGTCGCAACAACTCGTCAAAACCCTCAGATGGGTAGGGTCTAGAATGGACAACATCCATTGGAGAACCCTTAAACTGTCTCAGAAAATGTCGTAAAATTATTCGGAACGGTGCCATAAAAGCTTCTGATGGGTGCGGGGGGATGGGTAGCACGCGTATGATATCGCTTCTGATCTAAAGTAGATCTGAATGTGTTGCGCAGGGTAGCCTACTTAACGACGTTTACGTGCCACTCAAAATAGACATGATATTTCGTCCTTGTCCCCCACAGTCGTTCTCTGGGAGATCTGGGAATTATTGAAGACCCTAACAATTTTACTTTGATCTGACAATGCCGATCGACTGTATTGGCCTTATCTAGCATGCATAATAAGTACGATGCTATCATTACTGATTGTGTCCTTTTCCTGAACTTTTGCAAGATGGTTGTGTCCTTTTCTTAAACTTTAGTAGAATGGTTATTTTCTTTACTTCTTTAGCGCAGGTTCCAGCTTGAAAGAAACGAAAATCTTATCTCATAATTTTCTTTATCAATTATTTAATGAATCGTTCGACAACAGACTTCTGCATTTCTTACATCTTAACCATGTCAAAGCAAGGTCTATTCTGAACTACATATTGGAACTATTGAAGCATATTTGAAAGAAAAGAGCTGCCTATCGTTGATTGCTTTAAACAGTAATATGGTTGCATAATAAATGTAGAAATTAAAATAGACGGTAAGACAAACACACACTGCGATCGCATCTTGGGTATATGCCTCGAGATCAGAGAGGATATTGCATTCAATATTTTTTATGTTTATTCATAGACAGAAGTCATGATATTCATTAACGATGGATTAATTTGCTTTGATCAAAATCGAAACCTATTACTGTGGGTGTTCTGCAGGGGCATATACCTCCGAAAAACAATTTTGTATATCGAAAAATAAAAAAAAAATAGAAAGATAAATTGATGTTGTCGGGATCCTGTTCAAAATGCTCATTGGAATTCGATAGTTGTATTTTTAAGGGTTGTCAAATAAAATCGATCAATCTATCAATATTGAGCTATACAAGGTTTTCAGGTTAAGAACCAATTTATTATCACATAATTCGAGAGTTGGACAAACCTAAGATCTAGAATACGAATATTGTCATAAAAAAGCTTCCAAAATCAAGCACATCTTTTGCTGTGAGAGATGGGAACGTACTTTTGATTGGATGCCAATATTCCTCAGCCCCCATTCCGTAATCACTCCAAGGGGGTCACTGAGAGACAGCAAGTGTCATCCGACCTTGATCGAGCATCTGATCAATCCATGGGGAAATATGTCAGCCCCAATACAAGCACTTCATCCCAAACATACCCCTGCATGCATGTTGAATATATGACATGGGCAGCATTTCACGAAAGAAATGAGTCAGTGATTGTCACTGACAACTTTTATAAGCTACTGAAATCATTTCATCTGATTGGCTTAGAATGAGTTAGTCAGTGACAAATCAATGACAAGGTGGTTCGTGAAATGCTGCCATGATCTTGGGGATGGGGTGGTACTTTGGAGGAGCGTTCCCGCGCAATGAAAGTTGATGAGAGTTAGAAATGAACGATCGTACGTTCAGTTATATGACTGCCCGTGATTTGCTGGGAAGTTCTGAATGGTTTTGATTTCGGAGGTAAGATGAGTGCCAATAGCATGCAGCGCAGAAGAATTTATCGAGGACCCTTGCACATGATAATGACTGACAGACATGACCATGACAGAGATGGTGAAGCATATAAGTGCACTTTATACACAAAGTAATAACCTTGACAGGGGAGTCTAAAATCCTGAGACTATGACGAAGACAAATGAACACTTTGAAAAAAGAAAAACAATTTCATATTTTAAGAATCAGTCTCATTTTCTAATTGATATATGAATTCCTAAGAATAAAGATAGCTTTCTTATAACTACATTAGCATAGGATAACTTGTTATCCACATAATTTAAATCTGTCTCAGTTTATACTTAGATGTATCAGCCTACAATGTCTACAAATACCCTAATCTATATAAATCCTCAATTTCCTCTGATCGAATCAATTAGATTTTCAAAATTCAGAGGGTCGGATTACACGAACACAAGTTGCAAAGGAAGGTCAGAATTAGAAAGATAATTACACAGTACCCTGCATTAAAAGCATGAAAGTCATCTATCCTAAGTACAGACATCACTTTAAAGATTATCAAGATAATCATAAAGACGGATAAATATATTCGTGACAAACGAATCTTGTAAACATCGGGTTGGAGGCAAAGTCGTTGATATTCATTGAAATCATAGCCCTCCAGCCAAATTCCATCTCTTTAACGCTGATTGAGGAGAAAAAAAAATCAGCAGAGAATAGGGAAAGTGAATGACATGGTTAACCTTAATCAAGTAACAACAACTTTTTTTTTCAAATCGGAAAGTGAACATAACAACCTCCCACCTGACCTCCTATATACACAGTAATTTTAATTAGTTACACCTCTAGTTTGATGTAGGCGCGATGCATCAACCTGTCTTTACGAGATCCCAATCGACGAGGCCAATACTTGTTGATTAATGGATCAAACAAGTGCATTATACTCTTTCCTTAAGACAGTATGGTCTGATTTCGTATGATCGATGGTGTTTTGTTGAATAACTAATGACGATTTATTAACCTGGAAAAGACTCACAATCGTTCTTAAACATGTAATGGGTCGTTAGTGAGCTTGCACAATTAAATACATTTTTTAATGCACGATTGGCAAATCCCGAGATTTATTAAAGGGATCTACAGTATGAATGGTATGGTTCAAGAAGATGATATCCGTTTCAGTAACACTTTCTCGGGTTCGCGTCCGGTTTGGATCCGGCGCTTGCCTAACGTGCCTTTTGATCATTATGTTTCTGTAACTCCCGGGTGAACCCGACAGGACAGCCTTTAGCTGGTAAACGCCAAGCTGGTATATAACCAATTATCTAGGAAACATTTTACGTCTAGGTTAATCAGTCATAGACGACAGATGTTACTCTCGGGTCTTTTTTTTAATCAAAGTGGAGACAATGGCAGAGTGGGGATTCGAACTCACTACCGATTATGAGTCCAATGCTGTAACTACTGGACCACACGACACGGTCAAGAGGAACTTCGGGAGCTTACGTGTACGTAAGACTTTTTTGCAGGGTTAGCGCCACTTCTGCTCGTACTCCTTCGGTAATAGATCGGTTCTTGAACATAAACTTAGCGTGGATAGGCAGGGGATCGGTGATTTAAGAAAATGGTATACAATGTTTCATCATTCAGAGATGAGATTTCCATATCACCTTTAACAAAATTGCATATATTACACCTATAAGCTTATTACCAATGCAATCATCACCAAAATTAATGTAAGAAAAATGGAATGAAACTAAGAAACTTATTATTTTTCAAAATCAGGTTGATGTGTAACCACGGGAAAATTTGAATTAATTACCCTTTTTGCGCCCCCATTTTTTACATAAATCATCATCGTTATCGTTTTCTGTCAATCCTAAATCTAAGTTGACAAAATACTTCCGTTTTTTTAGTAAACACAATTGGCGGTTTCATGCATGTCATATGGCTTGATTAATTGAGACTGTCTTGGGATGGTTATGTGTGTCTTCAATTGACAGAGATCTGGTTTGCCCATTAAAATGCTAGGCGACAGACAACAAGAAGTGGGCGAGGGCAAATAACTTGAAATCAAAAGCGTTAACGAGGGAAGATTGGGAAAAGAAAAGATTAGGAAGTAGGTTGTGTGAGCTGGAAGAGAGAAATAGAGGAGAAGAAGTGAGAGAGTGGGGAAAAACAGAGAAATACGGAGAAAGAGAACAAAATAGAGAAATATAAATGCAGAGGAAGAGAGAGAGAGGGGGTAATGGTGGATTTGAGAGTAGAATATAAAGAATATAGGGAGGGATGGGATCTTGGCCAAGGAGGAATCATGTAAGGTAGACCAAACTCGTAGGCCCTATCATTTTTCTTTGTGGTCAGATATACTATAATCGCTCTCATCAGATTAAAACTAATCATAACGAAGATGTATTATTATGCTAAATTGTAACCATGATCTAGATAATATTGTCACGACGAATCTGAATTCATAACGCTTACTTATATCGACCATAACTGATTGCCTTCCAAAGGAGAACATACCTACTTCCGGTGGGTTGTGCAATGAGCAGGGTACGATGCTATGTCAGTGTAATTATTGAAACCCACGTGATAATAATCACCATAAAAACAGCACCCCAACCGCATTGGTCTATATATAATACTATATGAACCTTACAGTATTTGTTAAACCGTTAAACAATCATGTTTAATTTATTGAAGATTATATATTGAAAATTAAACTTTGTTGCTTAAGAATTAAACACTTGTTTAAACTGTTTAAACAATTACTGTAAGGTTCATACAGTTAACAGCGTTGTATAATTTTTTTTTACTGTGTACAGACCTCAACTCATTTCACCCCCATCTCTTTTTATCCCTGCTCTCTTCCACAAACTGACACTGCTACCAATATCACCATCCTGGCGCCATATGCCTCTTAATTGGTACGACCAAAGTCCAAAGAAGTATGCACATCTTTTAATTAGGGGCTGCGTCCCCATTTTTATGCAGGCCAATTAAACAAAAGCGACGGGTGGGGGGAGTCACTCACCCACCGATTCGGTCTCTACTTGGTGATCAACTTGGTGATCGAGAGACAAGTTCGACGGATACGAAGGTTCTTGAACCCTCTAACCTTTATCCATCCTAGATGTAACCGTCTACCATCTGCCCTTATTTTGGAGAAAAAAAAGAGTGACCGTTTCCTTTGTAAGGCGTGCATGGGTGGTTTTCTAGTTCGTGTGGCGTTGACTGATTTTTCACACCAAACCTGACAACTGAAAAACGACTGACCGCTGGAAATTATCCATGACATCCATCCGAGCGAGTCAAACAAACCTGTCATTATGCGATGGTCTCTACTTTCAAAGCCGTTATTATGACTTTTGTCATATTCTGGAAAGAGGGAATTAATTAGCATATAGACTTGCTTGACCATGTTAACTTCATACATGCCATAAGCGACCAGCATCTAAAATTGTGTCACCATTCAATGTAATTTTAGAAGAAATATATTTTTCTTTAGGTCAAATGCAAACTTGCTGATTTTAGGACTTACCCTAATTCGTGAGTAACAAATATTGAGTTAGGCCTAAAAAATTATTTAATAGAATTTGTAATAAAATACTTGCGCATAAATAATGTACATTAATATCCTATTAATATTGATCGTATTTATATCATTTAAGTTTTGATGGTATTTGGGAACAATTTAAATTAAATTTGGAGACGAAGACATACAAACTTATCAACATGAAGGAAAGACATCTCCGTGCATGATTGCAAGTAGTGTTAAGTTCTCTGGTCTTACAATACTTAATTGGATCGAAATTTGTCTAAAATCTCGTAGGAAACTCGATAAAAAAATGCAATTACCCCGATTTGTGGCACGACACCCACATGATAGCACTAACCCAATCCAGTACTACTGGGAATAGGCTAAACGTCGTAAATGATCCAGGACAGCTTCAATAGATCCCTTGTGGGAGAAAGCTAAACCATGTTAACCAAATACCAATCAACGATAAAGTTTTATTTCCATTCGTTCGCGATCGTATACCTCTTGTACAAGGATGCCGTCTCTATAGCTCCTATAAAACGATGTGATGCTACAGTCGCATCATCGAAACTGGCTCCAAACTGACCAATGGTATGTCATTGGAAATAACGCAATGACATTGGGTGGATACAGTCCCCGTCTTACAAAGAGTTACGATTGATCCAATCAATCTCAAGTATATGCAAATCCATCAATGTCATAATGTTTCATTTAGGAAATTTGCACAATGTCCGTTGAAAACAAAGAGAAGCATACTTAATTGTCAAGAAACTGAATTAAATATACATCATATCTAGCGACGTTGGCTCAGTCGGTAAAGCGTCTGCCTGTCGAACCAAAGATCGTGGGTTCGAGTCCACCCCGGGCGGATGACTGAAGCCAATGCGTTGTGTGCAAATGTCTCTCCCCTGTTCCATAGATGCATGGCTATTTTAAAGTGGAAAACATTCCGTCCCTCGGATAGGACATTAAATGGAGGCCCCGTGTAGAGGAGAGTCGCCACCTTTGCACGTTAAAGAACCCACTGCACTATTCGTATAAGAGTAGGGGGGGGGGTATGGTCCATACCTGCACTCCCCCAATCAGTTATAACGAAAGGGGAGACCTGCGGGTCACACTGATTCAGTTCGCTTTGCGCCTCCCAGGCACAGGTGATGCTAAACAAATAATAATAGTAATAGTAGTAATAATAATAATAATCCGCTTTTATATAGCGCTTGATACATCGGAACAACGCGTCTACCCGGTAAGCACTTTACAGATATATTATTACCCCGGTCATCGGATTCAATCAGTCATTCCCGCACACAATGTGTGCACATCCTCTACTCCCTGGGGAGTATTCCAGTCAGTCGCGGGTGAGGCGCACACAGTACTGGACAAGCTACAATGACTTTCACATCCTATCGGATAACCATTTAGCACCTGGGGCCCGTTGCAGAAAGAGTTGCAATCAAACGCAACTTCAAAAATCATGCGCAACTTGATTTTCAACCAATCAACTGCGCGCATTTGGGACTTGCGATTGATATTTTGACTTGCGTTTAAACGCAACTCTTTCTGCAACGGACCCCTGGGTCGAGAGTGGCAAAGTGTGGATTAACGCCTTGCCAAAGGACGCCAGACCGCGGTGGGATTCGAACTCACGACCCTCTGTTTACAAGGCGAGAGTCAGAACCAGTACACCACGGCTACTCCACTAATAATAATATCTAGAAAATATTTTGAACATCCCGTACTTTAGATGTTTACGTTGCTGGCCTTTCCTAGTTGTGATTGAGTGGATCAATCGTAACTCTTTGTAAGACGGGGCCCCGGAGTCGATTTTGCCAGTGTGGCTGTTGCATGAGGAGTAACCAAACATCCCCCTTTGAATTAAAATGACGGGAGGGGGCGGTAAAATTTTACAACGGATTATGCCGGTGATCTATCAAAATTTGGCACCAGTCAATTTATGTCTTCATCTGTAAATTATTAAATATGTTGAGAGGATGTTACGTGCATTCATTCTTAAACATTCTTTGTACAGATTTACATAACATAAAATTGTATAATAAATAATTAAAAAAATATTTTTTCCGGCTAAGGATGAGGTTTGACTACCTCGAAACAACATATCCCATACTTCCATAATCAGAATATTATGTTCTATTCAATATCTTTTTCTGAAAGGGGCATTATTCATTTCTGTAAGACGAATTGTAAAAAAACGCAAAACCAAAAAGATGACCTTTACTGAAGAAATGGGGGGGGGGGGTGTTTCGACACTCCTTGTTTCCCACCTGATGCCGCGTAACAACCTTGCCACGCACCATTCAATACCCATAACATCTTCTGACCACAGCGAGTCCACCTCCTTGTCTGCGATACTGTAAATATTTTGTTTCATCGACGACCACTCAAGGAGTTTGATACGGTGACTTGTGAGGCCAATCGGGTAATGGGTATTTGAGTAATGACCACTTGAACGAATGGAAGTCGGATCAAGCGAAAAGGGAACCCAACGGCCCTACAACTGACACTTGATATCGATGGCGGTATCGACAATCGGCTTGGCGGAATTGACGAAATTGACATCGAAAATGCCCCCGTGTGTGTTCCCCTCGATGCTATATATAAATGCTTATGAATGAATCTAGGATGTTTGGTCTCCCATATCGTACGTTTTATCCACTTCCATGAAAAAAGTACGTATATTTTATATATCCAATTTAAGAATTGCCCAAAAAAAAAAGGTAATAGAGAAAGTTATTGTCAGACTATATTCATGGACATGGTGCAGGGTTCGAAAAAATGGGTGCATAATGTCAAACATGGGCAGCTCGACGATGATTTAACTTTTAGAAATCTTATTGAATTTCTTTATTTCTATTAATAAGACGGAGGGTTCTTCCATGTGACATTATATACAATTAAAGCAATCCTCTTGGAAACACCGAAAGTCAAATTAAGCCGAACCCCAAAATTGCAATGTTTCGACAAAAATAATTATACTTGACTGACTAGTGCCATGTGTATTGTTCTGGCTCCAATCAAATCGACCCAAAACTTGCATAAAATAACAGGTATTTCTTAAAAATTTCTTTTTTAATGTTTTAGGGCCTGTGCAGATCGCAATTTAAAAAAATCAAACACAAGTCCCTAAAGCGCGAATTTCATTGGTTGAAAGTCAAATTTTATTTTGGGAGTTGCGATGAGCCCAACTCATTCTGCATCGATTAGGGCCCGAGCTTAAATCACCCTTCTTCTGTTTTTGGGGGAGGGGAGGGGCTTAACTACTAGGTTGTGCTAAAATAAAGAAGAGCTGTTTATTTCATTATTATAATACATCCATTCAAGTATAGAAAGATCAGAAATAACTCTTCGGGTTTGATGGGAGAATTCACAAGACAACACACTATGTCAAGTTATGAGAAAACAGTAATCAACCTTCATCATGCAGAATCAACGCAGCTTGAGCTAAAAATCGCGGCATTGGCAACGGATCATGGTAAACAGGTAATCATAGTAATTAAGTTAATTCTGACTGGAATATTTTCAGGAAGGACCGTGGAACACACATTCTTCAAGAGTTCATCCTGTTTAGTTATTGCGATTTACACTATACCCACCAACGAAAGTTTGATAATCTGTAATTACATCCAGAAGAGGGGAATTTGAATTTTGGAAGAAGACCCTGAGGGAAAGCTATGTTGACTCGAACCCAAGACACCACCCGACCAAAACCAATCACGGACTCATGGACGAATACTAAGCCGTTCTTGGATTGCTTTTGAAACTTGATTTCCCGTCGTGTGTATATACGGATATCTGGTGACGGTTGGAGTCCTAGTCTATCCGGAAGATTTTGTTTCTGTAAACGATACCGCGGCAGGTAATTCTAGGCTTATTGCTCCAATACCTTAAACTAGTCTACGGCATGGAGGAGTCTTAAGTGATGTAGAAGGGAAGTGACTATTCCCGCGCAGGGCAATTTGCAATCGTTCCATAGTACTAAGTTCACACATGCTGATATATTGAAAATAAAAGTGTACGGTGTTAAAAAAAAACCCATCCAGTTGAAAGGATTAAGAAGCTGTGAAATAAAATATATGTTGCAAGGTTAGAACTACGTAACAAGAAGGAAAAAGCGTCTCTCATTATTTAAGCTTTCTGTTTTTAGATAACTGACAGTTGCAATGCAGTAGTTCTCCTGAGAGTACAAATAGCCTGACTTAGCTAAGACGGATCTACGCAAGAGCGTTAAGTTATCTTTTCTCTCCACGATGTTACAACACACGGCGCATTGAGTTCCTCAGAACATTTGTTGCTAAACAAGTCGAACAAGGATATTTTCAAAAAGGCTTATTGATTTTTTCCGTTTCTCCTCCTGCGTACTACCTTGGTCGTTTGGGCTAGTTCCCGTAAGCCCTCTTTCATAACGTCTGTATTTAGCAACTACACCGCTGAAGGAGCTGATGTAACACATAAGACGAGAAACGCCCGTGGCGGAGTCTAAGCAAACACCGGATAAGGTCATATTAAAGATCCGTATCACCCCGTTCCGCTAACTAATAATTAATCATGAGACATTAATACCTCGCCTTGTTTGCCCTAAAACTCTCCAAAATTGAATCCGCTCTTTTGCATCTCATATGGATGTCCTTGATAAAGTTTGGCCTTGCCCCTGACGAAGGAATAGGAGTTAATGATTAATTGCATGTATTTCCTACAGCTTTATTTCCGTTTCCTGTTCAGAGACCTACCCGTCTTCGTGTGATCATGGACCTATTACGAATATAGGTCCATGGTGTGATCAACTGAGAAATCCGTTCCAGGCATCGGTGATAATGATGATTCATTCAGATTATGTTCCAAAGCATGACACTAATTACAAGTATTATGCTACCATCGCACCAACAATTTCGACTTCAAACCCATCAATGATATGCCATTCAAAACAACGTGAAGCGGGGGTTGGTTATATGATGAAATGACACTATCCAAGCACCACTTACCGACTTTAGGCGTGTAGAGAAATCCGAGTAGAAATCCTCCGATACATTCGAAATGTTCCAATTATTGCACGATCCCAATACTTGACACAATATACACATGGATATTATTACAAAACTAACTTGGCTAGCACAAGCGGTATTTTGGATTTTTCTCTTGGTGAAATGACGGAGGAAAAGGGTAGTACAAAAACTTGAATAAGAGTTGAGGTGGAAGATACAATGTATGAAGTTTGCTCCAAGTGAGATGATAGAAGTCCACAACAGTTCTCAAAACACGTGTTTACTAGAGCAGAACACTTTGAGAAGTCTGCCAGAAAGAAAAGTAGTAATTTGCATTCTAAATGTGATGAAGGATGTAAACAAAGAGAGAGGGGAGAGAGGGGTACCAATGAGTCACAGGTGAGTGTGTTGTATACAAGGGTCATTACTGACCACTTGTTGGCATGTTTATTGCTAGAGAGTGGGACTGTAACTGGTACCCAAGGGTAATGTCCTCTCGAAGATGATGAGTAATAAAAGGCAAAGTTGAGAAATGAAGAATGATAAAATTTGGAAAATACTACAAACGTAACAACTTTGGTCGGTTTGAGCCGGTTTCGTGGGTGAGACTGTGTCATGAGGGAGATACGAATATCCGGATCCGGAGTTAACATTCAAATTGTATCATGATAGCCTACTCATAAAGCCAAACTGTTTGTGACGATCGGAACCATGTTGGAGTCTTTGGTGACACCGATTCAGGGTTACAGTTGAAACCTGCCTTACTTTTATTGTAATAGATTCTAGTATATCTACATATTTCTATATTTTAGGCCATATTCGGTCGTTTTTCGGAAATATAAATCATATATCATCTCAGTCATAACATTTTTCGCAAATAAAATGGGTTAAGCACTTTTATTCGTATTCATTAGAATGTCTCAACATAATGAATGGCGTCTTCAATGAGTCCAAAGGTCACATCAGTCGTTCCCGCGTAAGACAACACAGTCGTCGTTGCCGTTATCAAATTTCATTGTCTGTAAGAAACCAGCTATATCGGCTATTCCGTCACAGGAATCTACTTAGGATGAGAACGAGTGCTTTACTAAAAAGAAAAAAAAAAACCCACACGAGCGTGGATATTATTTCACCTGTAGCTAGAAAGAAGGTAAGCCGCTCCCCTGGCGAGAAACCGTAGATGGCTGCTGGAGAAACCCCCAACTTGTTACATGTTCAATAAAGTCGTAACTCGAGGCAAAATTTTCTTCTTAATAAGGCTCCTGCTTGGGACTCTAGCAAATGTGAAATTGGGTTAGAGTTGTAGGAGAGTCTTCACGTTGACAGGGAGGGTATCATACAAGGGAAAGTGGAGAGGGGGAATAAGTGGGGGAGGGTGGGGTGCTTCAAGTGGAGAGCTATATATGTGGTCCATCATTCCTTTGAGAATCATGCTTGAATTAGGCTTTAAGAGTGGCATTAGGATGCTACTACTTATTAGCGTGTTTTATTTTTAAAGTTCTATCATTAAACAAACCTCTAAAGCAATGTTTAGGCCTATGTGTGTGTGGTGCGTGTATGTGTGTGTAGAGGGGTCATAATCTTCAAAGTTACTGTCGTCACAATTCCACATGATAGATTGACACACAAAGGGGCAATTTATTATTTTTTCGGGCACAAAAGAGAGGGTGAGAGCATGGAGAGGGAAAGAGAGAGAGAGAGAGAGAGAGAGAGAGGAAGAAGATGATAACCTTGTTTATAAATCTCAACGAAGTAAAGTGTCACTCGCGAGGGACTCAAAAGGTGTCTATAATTCCAAAATGATTGATTTAGATAGCGAAGTCATGTAAAGTAAACAATATTGAGTTTATTCTTAGCTTCCGTCAATAAGAGCCCATTTGATTATGCAACAGTATGAGTGTGAAAGAGTGTCCACTTACGTAACATTGGTTCAAGAGTGCTAATCAAAATCAACCTTGACTGGCCATATGCTGACACTTGTGGAGTGTACAAATAGAAGATTGGCAATGTATTCAATTTGTTTTATAATACAAATATTAACCTTGTCTGAATGTAGATTATGAGGTCAAGGCATTTTCAAACAGCATTAGATTAAGAATAAACAAAATAGTAAAAAACAACTAGATTAGTCATGAAGAGGCAAATAATAATATGAAGTAGGCGTTGAAAGATTCCATGTGGAACATAAAGAAAATAAGATGTAGAGAGGATCAAGGAGAAAGAGAGGTGGAAAAAGGAGAAAAACAGAGAAAAGGAGAAAGCAAAAAGCAAAGAGGAGAGGGAGAGAGAAAAACAGTGCGTTTGAGAGTGCGTGTGTAGGAGTAGAGTATGTGTGTGTGTCAGGTAGCGCGTGTGAGTTTAACGGGTGTCGAAGAGAAAGGAGCAGCGGTAAACAGGTGCGGGTAACCATTGTGTGAAATAACACATATCTTTCGTAGATGTGAACACATTGATCAATTTAGTAAAAACATACATTTTTTTGTATTGAGGAGACAAATGCAAATATCTAAGTTGTGTATATTTCCACAATAATTTACACAATCCATTCCTCATCTGGTTCAAATTGGAGTACGTGGGTATGCATCGCAAATGAATATTCGAGGGAAATGGGAGAAAAGACAGATTGTGTTGATTTCTGTGCAAAGGACACATGTTTTGGCCTTTTCAATGAAAATATCATTTATTCCTTGCTGCCATTGTTGTTTTAAAGTGGAGATTAGACCTCGTTAAGCAACGTTGAGATGAGAGAGAGATGAAGAGATAGACGAGGTTCGCGTGATGAGGGAAGGTCGTTCTAAAGTCAGGTGGCTCATCAATTGGTGGTCAAGTGTCAATCTGAGCAATCGTGTGGTCAGGTGAAAGTGACCACCAGTGACCACAGGAATATAAAAAAAACCGTGACATATGACAAATATCCTCAACATGTCCCTTCTCTGTAGTGCAACACGCATGATATTTTAAGCGTGAAGACTAAACATACAAGTCGTTTGATTAAGATGTATTTAGTAGGAGATAGAAGAAATGATGGAGGGCGAAGAAGAGGAAGATGAAGAAGAAGAGCCAGAGAGAGAGAGAGAGAGGGAGTAAAGTTAAAGATCGAAAATTGATCGAATGAGATAGCTACAGATAAAGAAACGTGTACATGACCTTGATGACTCGTGGATAATCAATATGCAGATAGAGATCAATGCCAGTTACTAGTTAATAAACAAATAGAATAAAAATATGGCAAAGCACTGATAAGAAAAAAAATCGAAGTAAAATAATAAAACACACATACCTTTGTTTGAAAATATCATAAATCTTCTGCTATTGAGTATTGCTGTAAGTGAATTACCGGAATTAATTGGATTAATATTTTCAAACTTATTTTTATCCTATTTGGGTGAAAAAAAAAATCGAAAATCCAATATCCTGGTTTCCTACAACTAAAGTTTCTCTGAACTTTTTTAAAGGTGTTTTTCGGACGGCACTTCACTATCCTGAAAATAAGAAGACAGTCCTTGATAATTACAAAGATTAAGAGTATCGCAGAACATTCTTGTTTTACTATACCCTCGAGTTTAGAAGAGAACGATGAACTGAAATATAATCAGTAATTTTGCGATAATCACGGAGTCTCCTGAGAAGGGATTCTTAAACATTACTCCTAATGTGTTATCATCGAGACAAGTTCATCGAAAGCAGAAACTAAAAGTAAGAAGACGATATATTTTACTTCCTCCGGCAGAAGAAACGGTGATCGGTATATGTTTATTATTTGGCATCCAATTCGTATTTTGTTTACTGGGTTTAGTAAAGACTGTCTATCCTCGTTCCTGATTCATATTAGAATATATATCATTGTTTATCAAACTCACCTGTTATAAACATAATATTCAAAGAATTAATCGTATTTACTATTTTTCGTATTTTTTTGTACAAATCATTGTGGTTGCATGACCAAATTATCATTCAATTCCTATTAATAAGTCACATAACTGATCTTTCTTTCTATATTTTACTCATCCGACATGTCATTGTTATCCTATTTTCTATCCGTTTACCCCCCCCCCCCCCTCTCGCTCCCCATCATAATTTGGATAAGGTATAGCACATAACACCACCGCGTCATATTCTTGAGTACCCGGCGGTGGAGGCAAAATTCCTCAACGGCTTTCTTCGAAAACTATGAAAGTTTATCAAGTACACAATCTCTGAATCTATAATTTTTGCTTGTTTCCCCCCATTATTCCGTTTTTTATGAGGTGAAAATGCCGAAGGCCACATTTCTCGAGAGATTTTTTTCAAAATTTGGGTTAACGGTCTATCTACATGCGGGATCTCCCTATAACTTTGGTAATGCTGCCTCTAGTTAGGGTCAACGTTATTATGATTTTTCATTGATATGAGCGTTCCATTTATAAAATTCTCAACAAATTTCCTCCAGATTCAGGATGGGATGGTGTTATATCATCGTAATGTTTCAATACCTTTTCTTGCTTGACCCCCGCCCCCATCCCCGCCTGCCCTTTATTCTGAACTTTTTTTTAAGCCAAACCTTTTCATGCTTTTGTTGGAAGAAGATGGGGATGGGTGTAGGGAGGTGCATGATGTCAGGTGATAGTGTGCTCTTCTTTGAGGCAGCAATAAATGTATACTAGTTGATCTTCAGCCTATGTTTTTTCCACCTCTCTCATCATCAACCAATAAGACAACCCACTAACATTCGCAGTTGATTTTCTTTTTCTTTTCTCTATCTTTGCATTGTTCGGTTGTGAGTTTGAAGAAGAAAGAAAAAAAAAACAGAGGGAATGAAGAGGAAAAAAAGGAACGAGAAAATGATGATTACAACATTCATGAGACAGGATAAACTGATAAACATGATTAAATAATAAAAAAGGAGAAAAACATTATAAACAAATAAGTAAAGCGGACTTCAATGGAGGTCACGAACTAATGTATATTTCACACGAAGAAAGGCACATAATAGTGAATGCCAAAAATGAAAAATCTGAATTTACTAAATAAGTTTGATGTTTGTCAATATGACCAAGAACCAAAATGCTTCTTAAAAAAACTTATCGCTCTTTGGTCGAGGATGAGTGACAATTCAAATTGGATTTATTCGACATCTGACACGGAACCAGTTTATTTAAATCTCTGTGGCGTTGCATTGTACTCTGGTCTAAGCTTGTATAGAGTTTAACTTTCACAACACGATATCATCTCAAATACTTCTTTTATCGGCGTTCAAATCAGTTCTAATAATAGTAACTCGTTTTTCCCGCGGGGGAAGCGCGAATCGGAAGCAGGCTGCCTGGCAAGGCGTCTGTAGCAACACCTCACGCGTTTGATCTCTGAAGCACCTTTTTCTTTTTTATTTCCCGCGTGATCTCGCGGCATCCATCGGATAACATGGGTAAGTATATTTTATTTGTTATGCACACGAGTTATGATTAAAGGGAATCGCATCACTGTACCATCTCAACATTTTTCATAAAAAAACGACATCTTTTAAAATGAGCAGATTTTAGAAAGACGCTTATAACCAAAGCTTGTAAGTAATATTTTACCAAACTTTATCCTGAAAGTCCTCTTTCTTTATTCGACTCTTTAATGGACATATTTCTTTCTGCTATAAGAACTACATGTATTTCAAGATTTTAGACATAATGCAACCTAGTCTCTGTTGAAAATTCTTAAACATTGAATCCTATATACATTTTTCACATTTTCTCTTTATCGAAATCTCATCCGCTCTTTTTATCCTCGCAAATTTTTCACCCGTCAACCCACTGATTATAGATAAACATATATTCTTACTATATATTTATATATATATATATATATATACATATATATATAT